>NW_012102798.1:5246721-5276495 GCF_000951045.1 Mandrillus leucophaeus
CAATGATAGACTGGATTAAGAAAATGTGGCACATATACACCATGGAATACTATGCAGCCATAAAAAAAGGATGAGTTCATGTCCTTTGTAGGGACATTGATGAAGCTGGAAACCATCATTCTCAGCAAACCATCACAAGGACAGAAAACCAAACACTGTATGTTCTCACTCATAGATGGGAATTGAACAATGAGATCACTTGGACACAGGGTGGGGAACATCACACACCAGGGCCTATCATGGGGTGAAGGGGTGGTGGAGGGATAGCATTAGGAGAAATACCTAATGTAAATGATGAATTGATGGATGCAGCAAACCAACATGGCACATGTATACCTGTGTATCAAACCTGCAAGTTGTGCACATGTACCCTAGAACTTAAAGTATAATAATTTAAAAAAAGAGAGAAATTCTTAACTAACCCCACTGAATTTCCTGGGATGTCCAAGTTTTCTCTCTGCTAACATTTGTACAAAATAACACATCTGGAACTTCAGTTTCACTGTTTCCAGCAAACAGAACAGGCCCTGAAACTACAGTGACTTCTTGAGAGGAACTACTTATTACAGGCGTATAAGAACAGAATGGCATTCACACAGCCATTCCAATTAGCTCAGGGTAGGAATAATTCTCTTCCCTAGGGCAGCTTGCCTTCAATTTCCTAGAATGTCAGAGCTAATGTGCTCCTTAGAGATTATCCTCTTTCGGATGAAGTGACTGAGACCCAGAGAGAACAAGTAGATTTTCCGAGATTACTCTCCTAATTAGTGATAGAAATGGGACTGGATGCAGTTTACTAAGTCCTGGGTCTGCCCTTTCTTTTCATTATGTTTAGCTCTCAAGGGAATACTGCTCTGATCCCTGTTACTGCACTCTATGGAAAATTTTGCTGTTATCTGGCTATTATTCAATAAATTGAAGATCTAAAGGTAAAAAAATTTAGAGACTTATAAGGGTGATTAATCGAATAAGAGGTGACACCTTGAATATCAGAGTGATCAATAACAAAACAACAATGAGAATTTTAAAAATTATGTGTGCTTGCCATTTTTCCGTCTGTAAGGGTGCACCCTTCTATACAGAAGTAACTTGCCTTGCTGATAATTAAAAAGTAAATTTTATATTTGAGTGCTATTTCTTTTGCGGCACCGAGCCTTTATATATAACAATTTGGGGTCTCACCCGGGATTACATTCCCCTCCAGGGACAGTCTCTGGTTCTTTCTTAAGAGGAGGTGCACCCCACCCTATTGTGGCAGCCTCAGGGGTGAGAAATCAAGACCCACGCGTTGCAGGAATAACCCGAGCTCTCAGCAATGCAAAAAACAAACAAACAAACAAACAAACAAAAAACTGGTCAGCAACCTAGCTTAAAGGATTCTCACATACTGCGGTGACAATGCTGCGCACAGACCATGGAAGGAGAAGCCTCGGGAGCTGGTAAAGTATTTCTTTGGTGGTCAAATTCTGGAAGGCTAAATGTGTATGTGCATGAATGTCTACAAACGATCCTGCTTGTGGTGTTGTTCGTGTGGATGGTGACAAGTCCAACTGCTGGACGGAGTGAGTAGGTCCTCTCTGCGGTTCCATAGCTACCTCATATGGCTTAGGGCGGATCCTGCCATAGGATTTATACTGGCATGCCAACACTAACAAGGGCCTGACTCTACCTTGAGGGAGCGGCCAGAGAGGACAGCACCAGTAGGAAGTGTGCAAAGGACCTTCAGAAGGGGAAAGAGGAGAAACAGGTCAACCTTCCAGGACAGGCAAGACACCCCCGGTTTGAGGGGTTGAGCCTTCCAGGGCAAGCAAGGCAAGATGTCCCCTGGTTTGAGGGGGTTGAGCCTTTTAGGACAGGCAAGGTGAGACATCCCTGGTGTGGAGGGGTTAAGCCTTCTGCTAATTTCAAGGGTTGAACCTGACACAACCCACCCCCCTTTCCTTTCTTCTTGGGGAAAGAGAGAGTAGCTCCACTCCTGCAGGTCCCTACCCTAGAGGGGAGAGAGAGAGAGGCAGGAGAGGAGAGAGAGAGAGGGAGAGAGGCAGGAGAAGAGAGAGAGAGAGGGAGAGAAGCAGAGAGAGAGGGGGTGAGGCAGAGAGAGAGGGAGAGAGGCAGAGAGGGAAAGGAAGAGACAGAGAAAGAGAGAGTCAAAGAGAGAGAGAGAGAGAAAGGCAGAGAGAGAGAGAGGAAGAGAGGCAGAGAGAGAGAGAAAGAGAGGCAGAGAGAGGATGAGACAGACAAAAAGGGAGTCGAAGAGAGAGACAGAAAGTCAAAGAGAAAAAAAGAGATATACAAGTAGTTGAGGAAAAAAAAAAGTGTACCCTATTCCTTTAAACGCCAAGGTAAATTTAGAACCTATAATTGATAATTAAAGGTCTTCTCCATGACCCTACTAACACTCCAATACCACTTTGTTGTCAGTGTAAACAAGGGCATAGCCCAAAAGCACTGAGGCCACTGACAACCCGTAGCCTTCAAAAATCCTTAACCCAGTAACCCGTGGATGGCCCAAATGCATTCAACCTGCAGAGACAACTGCTCTGCTAACAGAAGAAAGTAAAAATATAACTTTTAGAGGAAGCCTCATTGTAAGCACACCTCACCAGTTGAGAACTATCCTAAGTCAAAAAGCAAAAATCTTAAAGTATAGAGCTATTCTGTTAGAAAAATATGATTTGTCATCAACCACTGAAAATTCCCTTAACCCAGCAGGTTTCCTAACAGGGGATTTAAATCTTAATTACCATACAATGATCCGACCAGACCTAGGAGGAACCCCCTTCAGGACAGGACAATAGATGGTTCCTCCTGGGTGACTGAGGGGGGGAAAAAGAAAAGGCAATGGGTATTCAATAATTGATAGGGAAACTCTTGTAGAAGCAGAGTTAAGAAAATTGCCTAATAACTGGTCTGCTCAAATGTGTGACCTGTTTGCACTGAGTAAAGCCTTAAAGTACTTACAGAACCAGGAAGGAACCATCTATACCAATTCTAAGTTAATTTGAACTAAACAAGATCTTATCAATAGCAAAGAATAATTGAAATCCCAAACTTAGAAGGTTTTCAACAAAAGCAAAGTTTGCTAAAAGTTAACAGTGTAACATGTATTATCCTAAATTCTAATCTTATGGCCTAAGCAGTCTAGTCCACAGACATGAAGGAAGTTCACTTTAGAAAAGAATGGTTAGCATTTTTAGGAAAATAAAATTTTAAAAAAAGTGGGGGAGAATTTATGTAAAAAGAATGTTGTATGGTAAGTTCTTGTCCTAGAATAACTAACTGGTTGTTGTTGTTTTTTTTTTTTTTTAAAAGGGATGTTTGCAACAAGTCAGAAAGTTGAGGCATTTTGAAGAATTATCTGTGAAAGTCGTGGAGAAAAAAGAAAAAAGGTTATAAAAGGAAATTTATGCAAGAAATGTTGTATAATTTAAAAGTAATTACACCTCCTAAATGTAAAACTATTGAAGAAACAGTTTATGTGCAAGGTGTGTAAGAAACGTAAAACACACCTTTGGCAAAAGGATTATAAGGAGGCATAAGAATGTGAATTTTTACCTACATTAAAAGGTTAAAAATATGTATATTTTGTTTTAAAGGTTTAATCAAGTTTTAAAATGTTAATTGTAAAGTAAATTCTGTGTGTAAACATACTGGCTAAAGTTAAAAAGGTATCATCTAGTTTTTCTGTGAACTGGACATTAAAATAAAAGCACCACAGGTTTTTCTTAAAGCACTAACCTGCTCTTTAACAAAAATTATGAAAGGTTAAAAAGAGTCTATAAAAATCTCACTTTATGGTCAGACATTAAAAATGGAATAAATATGTCTAAAAAGTTTTATTAAAATTAAGTTTAACATTAATAACGTACAACATAAAGGTGAAATTTAGCTTATCTCATATGAAAATCATACAGAAAGCATTGTTAAATATAAAATGGTGTTTGTCTTTCTTTGGTCTAAAAACTAATAAAAATAGGTGCCAAAGAAAATTTCTCAGTAAGAAGGCACCAAAGACTATAAAGTACACTGTTGATGTCCCCACATTTAAAACAAAAGGTCAATTTCTTAGAAATTATATACTTGGTTTATCTTCCACTTTCCTTTCCCTCAAAACTAAAAGTCTTTTAGCACAGGTACCACCTCTAGAATTTCTGGTAAATCAGCACCAGCCTGAAGATCACCTTCTCATCAAAGGGTGGAAAAAAGAAAAACTTGAGCCAGCCTGGGAAGGACCCTACCTTGTGCTGCTAACCACTGAGACTTCGTACAGTGAAAAAGAGAATCAAGAACATCCTGGCCTTGATCTTAGGGTGAGAGCAGCCATTCTCTATCATTCAGTGTTATTTGTTCCAGTATTTTGTAGATGCTCTTCCTGTTGAGGAAGTTCTTTTCTATTCCTATTTTCCTGAGAGATATCATGAATGGATGTTGAATTTAGTCAAATTATTTTACTGCATAAATTAATATGGTCTAGTGAATTCTCTTATTTAGGCTGTTAATATGGTAGATTCCACTGATTGATTTTCAAATGTGAATCAGACTTGCACCCCTGGAATAAACTCCATTAGGGTATGGTGTATAATTTTCATTATATATTGCTGAATTCTGTTCTTAATATTTTGTTAAGAATTGTTGCCTCTGTTTTCCTTTTTCTTTTTTTTTTATACTTTAAGTTCTAGAGTACATGTGCACAACATGCAGGTTTGATGCACAGGTATACATGTGCCATGTTGGTTTGCTGCACCCATTAACTCATCATTTACATTAGGTATTTCTCCTAATGCTATCCCTCCCCCAGACCTCCACCCTGTGACAGGCCCCGGTGTGTGATGTTCCCTGTCCTTTGTCCAAGTGACCTCATTGTTCAATTCCCACCTATGAGTGAGATCATGTGGTGTTTAGTTTTTCTGTCCTTGTGATAGTTTCCTAAGAATGACGGTTTCCAGCTTCATCAATGTCCCTACAAAGGACATTAACTCATCCCTTTTTATGGCTGCATAGTATTCCATCATGTATATGTGTCACATTTTCTTAATCCAGTCTGTCACTGATGGACATTTGGGTTGGTTCCAAGTCTTTACTATTATGAATAGTGCTGCAATAAACAAATGTGTGCATGTGTCTTTATAGTAGCATGATTTATAATTCTTTGGGTATATACCCAGTAATGGGATTGCTGGGTCAAGTGGTAATTCTAGTTCTAGATCCTTGAGGAATCACCACACTATCTTCCACAATGGTTGAACTAATTTACACTCCCACCAACAGTGTAAAAGTGTTCCTATTTCTCCACATCTTCTCCAGCATCTGTTGTTTCCTGACTTTTTAATGATTGCTATTCTATCTGGTGTGAGATGGTATTTCATTATGGTTTTGATTTGTATTTCTCTGATGACCAGTGATGATGAGCATTTTTTCATGTGTCTGTTGGCTGCATAAAATCTACCATTATTATTGTGTGGGAGTCTAAGTCTCTTGGTAGGTCTCTAAGAACTTGCTTTATGAATCTGTGTACTCCTGTATTGGGTGCATTTATATTTAGGAAAGTTAGCTCTTCTTGTTGAATTGATCCCTTTACCATTATGTAATGGCCTTTTTTGTCCCTTTTGATCTTTGTTGGTTTAAAGTCTGTTTTATCAGAGACTAGGATTGCAACCCCTGCATTTTCTTGCTTTCCATTTGCTTGGTAGATCTTCCTCCATCCATTTATTTTGAGCCTATGTGCGCCTTTGCACATCAGATGTGTCTTCTGAATACAGCACATTGATGGGTCTTGATTCTTTATCCAATTTGCTGGTTTGTGTCTTTTAATTGGAGCATTTAGCCCATTTACATTTAAGGTTAATATTGTTAACAGGTCATTTAAGGTCTTCTGTACACTGTTTATTCTAGTTAGTCATTCGTGTAATCTTTTTTCAAGGTTTTTTAGCTTCCTTGCCATGGGTTAGAGCATGCTTGTTTAGCTAGGAGTAGTTTATTATTATCTACCTTCTGAAGTCTTCTTCTGTCAACTCTTCATAGTCATCCATCATCCAGCTTTGTTCCATTGCTGGCAAGGAGCTGCCATCCTTTGGAGGAGAAGAGGTGCTTTGATTTTTACAATTTTCAGCTTTTTTTCTCTGGTTTCTCCCCATCTTTGTGGTTTTATCTACCTTTGGTCTTTGATGTTGGTGACCTATATATGGGGTTTTGGTGTAGATGACCTTTTTGTTGATGTTGATGCTATTCCTTTGTGTTTGTTAGTTTTCCTTCTAACAGTTAGGTCCCTCAGCTGAAGGTCTGTTGGAGTTTGCTGGAGTTTCACTCCAGACCCTGTTTGGCTGGGTATTACCAGTGGAGGCTGCTGAACAGCAAATATTGCAGAACAGGAAATATTGCTGCCTGATCCTTCCTCTGGAAGCTTTGTCCCAGAGGGGCAGCCACCTATATGAGGTGTCTGTTGGCCCCAACTGAGAGGTGTCTCCCAGTTAGGCTACACGGGGGTCAGGGACCTACTTGAGGAGGCAGTCTTTCCATTCTCAGAGCTCAAACGCCATGCTGGGAGAACCACTGCTCTTTTCAGAGCTGTCAGACAGAGATGTTTAAGTCTGCAAAAGTTGTCTGCTGCCTTTTGTTCAGCTATGCCTTGCCCACAGAGGTGGAGTCTAGATGCAGTAGGCCTTGTTGAGCTGAGGTGGGATCCACCCAGTTCGAGCTTCCTGGCTGCTTTGTTTACCTACTCAAGCCTTATCAATGGCAGACCCTCTCCCCCAGACAGGCTGCTGTCTCGCAGATCCATCTCAGACTGCTGCACCAGCAGTAGTAAGGCTCTGTGGGCATGGGAGCTGCCACATTAGGCAAGGGAGAGAATAACCTTGTCTGTCAGTTGCTAAGACCTTGGGAACAGCACCATATTTGAGCGGGAGTGTCCCTTTTTTCCCGGTAGTCTGTCATGGCTTCCCTTGGCTAGGAAAGGGAAATCCCCCAACACCTTGCACTTCCCCGGCGAGGTGATACCTCGTCCTGCTTTGGCTTGCCCTCCATAGGCTGTACCCACTGTCCAGCCAGTCCCAATGAGATGAACCAGGTACCTCAGTTGGAAATGCAGAAATCACCTGTCTTCTGCATCGATCCTGCTAGGAGCTGCAACCCGGAGCTGTTCCTATTTGGTCATCTTGGAACGCCCTCCACCTCTGTTTTCATAAGGGATGTTTTCTGTAGTTTTTATTTTTATACGGCCTTTGTCTGGTTTGGGTATCAGGGTAATAGTAGCTTCAGAATAATAGCCTCTATTTTCTGCAAGATATTGTAAAAACGTGTTAATTCTTCAAGTGTTTGGTAGAATTCTGCAGTAAAACTATTTTGGTCTGGATATTTCTTTTTAGACACTTTAAAACTAAGAATTCAATTTATTTGACAGTTTATAGGGCTATTCAAATTCTCTATTCCATATTGAAGGAGTTGTGGTATTTTAATTTTTTGAGGAATTGATCCATTTCATCTAAGTATGTAAGGCTGTTCTTAGCATTCTCTTATTATCCATTTGATGCCTGCAGAGTCTACAGTGATATCCAGTATTTCATTCCAGATATTTGTAAGTTATGTCTTCTCTCACTTTATTTTTTCAGCCTTGCTAGAGGTTTGTCAATTTTATTGATCATTCAAAGAACCAGGATTTTTTTCACAGACTTTTTCTATTGTTTTCCTGTTTTAAATTTTATTTATTTCTGCTTTTATGTTTATTTCCTTCTGCTTAGCTTGTGTTTATTTTGCTCTTCTTTTTCTAGGTGCTTGAGGTAGGACTTATATTATTGGTTAGAGACTGCCTTTTTGCAAATGTAAGCATTTGTTGCTGTACATTCATCTGTCAGTATTTCATTAGCCATATCTCACAGATATAAATATATTGTGTTTTCCTTTTCATTCAGTTCAATGTATTTTTAGATTTCCTTCAAGCATCCTTTTTGACTAATAGATTATTTTGAAGTGTCTTGTTTAGATTCCAAGGGTTCGAAAAAGTTCTTGTTCATTTTCTAGTTTGATTCCACTTGTCATTGGACAGCACACTCTGTATGATTTCAGTTCTTTCAGATTTGTTGAGGTTTGCTTTATGGCCCTAGATACGGTTTAATTTAAGGAATGTTCCATGGGACCTTAAAAATAATATGTATTTGGAATATATATTCCACTGTTGCTGGGGGGTGTATTCTATACATATGCATTAGATACTGTTGATTGTGTTGTTAAATTCTAATTTCTTGCTGATTTTCAGTCTAGTTGTTGTAACAATTTTTGAAGGATGAGTGTAGAAGTGTACAAGTATAATTGTGGATTGGTCTATTTCTCATTTTAGTTTTGAAAGATTTTGCTTTACATATTTTGCAGCTCTGTTTTTTAATGCATGTACATTTAAAATCCATGTCTTCTTGGTGGATGGACCCTTCTGTTATTACATAGTGTCCCTGTATGTTTTTGGTAATTGTATTTACTCTGAAGTCTAATATGTCTGATATTAATATAGCCATTCATGTTTTCCTTAGATTGATGTACTATGATGTATGTTTTTCCAATCTTCTATTTTAAGCTTGACTATAGTGTTTTAATTTACATGAGTTGTTTTTGTAGATAGCTTATGGTTAAGTAGTGTTTATTAATCCAGCCTTTCACTATCTGTCTTGTAATTGGTGTACTTAGATTGTTTATAATTAATGTAATTATTGTTATGTTAGGGCTATGTATGCTTATTTACTTTTTGTTTTGTTTGTTCTCTGTTTTTTTCTTCTATTTTCTTGTCCCCACCCTACTATGGATTACTACAGTATACATTTAGAACCACATCAAACAGTGCCATAGTTCTTGCTTCAAATATAAAACATAATCAGAAAAATAAAAATGAGAAGGAAAGTCTATTGTATTTATCCATTTTTTCTCTATTTTTTATTCTTCCTGAAGTTCAATATTTCTTTTATTATTTTCTTGCTGTATAGAGAGTTTTCTTTAGTCATTCTTTTAGTGTAGGTCTGCTGGCAACAAATTCTCTTAGTTTTCCTTCATATGAGAATCTCAATTTTCCCTTGATTTCTGAAGTGTATTTTCACTGAATACAGGAATCTGGATTGACAGTTCATTTCTTTTAGCACTTGAAAAATACTGTCACTTCCTTCTGCTCTCCATGATTTATATGAAAAATATGTATCATTCAAATTGTTTGTCCCTGCAAGTAAGATGTCATTTATCTCATTATTGTCAATATGCTTTCATTGTCTTTATTTTTCAGAAGTGTGATTTTGATGTGTCTTGCTGGGGATTTTTTCTTTTTAATTATTTGGAGTTCGGTTGGTTTCTTGAATCTGTAGTTTTATGTCTTTTGCCAAATCTGGCAAGTTTTCAGCCATTATTTATAAGTTTTTTTTTTTTTTTTTTTTTTATTGTTAATGGTTTTGCTTTCTTAATGTATTTTTCAGGTTGTTTGTTATTGGTGTATATACACACATTTATATATAAATATATCTATACACAAACAACAATAACTAAGCCCTATTGGTTGTAAGTTTTTTTTTTTTTTTTTTTTTTTCTGTCCTGACCTCTTTATTCTTTCCTCTGACACTTCAGTAACATGTATGTTGGATGGGAGACTATTCACTTTCCTTTTTCTAGACTGTGTTCTGTCTGTTGTTTAGATGTGATATTTTCTACATCTTCTTTTTCTCATAGACAAATAAGATTTATTTTATGGCCCTCATTCATATCTGTGGACTTGATCAGAATGCTGTTAACTAGAGTGGATTTCTTTCTTTCTTTCTTTTAATTATACTTTAAGTTCCAGGATACAGGCGCAGAATTTGTAGGTTTGTTACATAGGTATACATGTGCCATGGTGGTTTGCTGCACCTATCAACCTGTCATCTAGGTTTTAAGCCCTGCATGCATTAGCTATTTCTCCTAATGTTGTCCCTCCCCTCATCCCCCAGTCCCCAACTGGCACCAGTGTGTGTTGTTCCCCTCCCTGTATCTATGTGTTCTCATTGTTCAGCTCCCACTTATTAGTAAGAACATGCAGTGTTTGGTTTTCTGTTCCTGTGTTAGTTTGCTGAGGATGATGGCTTCCAGCTTCATCCATGTCCCTGCAAAGGGCACGATCTCATTCCTTTTTATGACTGCCTAGTATTCCATGGTGTGTATGTGCCACATTTTCTTTATCAAGTCTATCATTGATGGGCATTTGGGTTGATTCCAGGTTTTGCTATTGTAAATAGTGCTGCAGTAAACATATGTGTGCATGTATCTTTACAGTAGAATGATTTATATTCTTTTGGGTATACACCCAGTAATGGGATTACTAGGTCAAACAGTATTTCTGGTTCTAGATCCTTGAGGAATTGCCACATGTCTTCCATAATGGTTCAAATAATTCACATTCCTACCAACAGTGTAAAAACATTCCTGTCTCTCCACAGCCTTGTCAGGATCTATTGTTTCTTGACTTTTTAATGCTTGCCATGCTTACTGGTGTGAGATGGTATCTCATTGTGGTTTTGATTTACATTTCTCTAATAATCAGTGATGATGAGCTTTTTTTCATATGTTTGTTGACTGTGTAAATGTCCTCTTTTGAGAAGTGTCTGTTCATATCCCTTGCCCACTTATTGATGGGGTTGTGTTGTTTTTGCCTTGTAAATTTGTTAAAGTTACTTGTAGATTCTGGATATTAGAACTTTGTCAGATGGGTAGTCTGGATATTAGACTTTTGTCAGATGGGTAGATTGCAAAAATTTTCTCCCATTCTGTAGGTTGCCTATTCACTCTGATGATAGTTTCTTTTGCTGTTCAGAAGCACTTTAGTTTAATTAGATCCTATTTCTCAATTTTGGCTTTTGTTGCCATTGCCTTTGACATTTTTGTCATGAAATAAGTCTTTGCTATGCATATGTCCTGAGTGGTATTGCCTAGATTTTCTTCTAGGGTTTTTATGGCTTTGCGTTTTACATTTAAGTCTTTAACCCACCTTGAATTAATTTTTGTATAAGGTGTAAGGAAGGGGGCCAGTTTCAGTTTTCTACATATGCCTAACCAGTCTTTCCAGCAACATTTATTAAATTGGGAACCCTTTCCATATTGCCTGTTTTTGCTTGGTTTCTTGAAGTTCAGATGGTTGTAGATACATGGTGTTATTTCTGAGGTCTCTGTTCTTTCCCGTGGGTCTATATGTCTGTTTTGATACCAGTACCATGCTGTTTTGGTTACTGTAACCTTGTAGTATAGTTTGAAGTCAGGTAGCATGATGTCTCCAGCTTTGTTCTTTTTGCTTAGTATTGTCTTGGCTATATGTTCTCTTTTTTGGTTTCATATAAAATTTAAAGTAGTTTTTTCCAATTCTGTGAAGAATGTCTATGGTAGTTTGATGGGAGTAGCATTTAATCTATAAATTACTTTGGACAATGTGACCATTTTAACACTATTGATTCTTCCTACTCCTGAGGATGGAATGTTTTTCCATTGGTTTGTGTCCTTTCTTATTTTCTTGAGCAGTGGTTTGTAGTTCTCCTTGAAGTGTTCCTTTACTTCCCTCATTAGCTGTATTCCTAGATATTTTTTTCTCTTTGTAGCAGTTGTGAATGGGAGTTCATTCATGATTTGGCCCTCCACTTGTCTATTGTTGGTGTATAGGAATGCTTGTGTTTTTTGCACATTGATTTTGTATCCTGAGACTTTGCTAAAGTTGCTTATCAGCTTAAGAAGTTTTAGGGCTGAGATGATGGAGTTTCCTAAATATAGAATTATGTCATCTGCAAACAGACAATTTAACTTCCTCTCTTCCTATTTTAATACACTTTATTTCTTTATGTTGCCTCATTGCCTTAGCTAGAACTTCCAATACTATGTTGAATAGGAGTGGTGGAAGAGGGCATCCTTGTCATGTGCTGGTTTTCAAAGGGAATGCTTTCAAGTGTTTCCCATTTAGTATGATATTGGCTGTGGTGTTTTCATAAATAGCTCTTATTATTTTTGATATATGTTTCTTCAATACCTAGTTTATTGAGAGTTTTTAACATGAAGGGATGTTGAATTTTATCAAAGGCTATTTTTCTCTCTTCAGGTTCACTAATTCTTTCCTCTGCCCCCTCCATTCTGCTTTTGAGGTCACCTGTAGTTTCTTTTACATTATCACACTTTTCAGTTTTCAAATTTCCATTTGGTTCTTCTTTATGTCTTCTGTGTCTTGCTGAGGCTTTCTATTTCTTTGCTAAGACTCTCTAAGCTTTCATTTGTTTTGAACATATAAATAATTTTGTGTGATGCACATCTTTATGGCACTGCTTTAAAATATTTGTCAGATAATTCTAGTATCTCTGTCTTCTTGGTGTTGGCACCTATTTTCTTTTTTTCATTCAACTAATAACTTCTTGCTTCTTAATATAAAGAGTAATTTTTTATTGGAACCTGGGCATATTGAGTATTACTGTTTGAGACTCTGGATCTTATTTACACTTTTTGAATTAGCTTGTTTCTTCTGACACTTCTCTGGCAAAGTACCTTGTTACTGCCAGGTGGGGGTAGAAGTTCAGTTTCCCCACTCAGCTTCCTTTGACACTCAAGTGGCATGGGCTTTTCCTTCGTGTTAGACAGAGTGGAATTTCCAGTTCCCTACTAAGCTTCCAGTGATACTTCCCTGGCTGAAAGAGGTAAGCAGGTCTCATTACTGCTCTCCATATTTCATCTAATGACACCACGGGAGTGTAGGTGGCCTTATTACACTGGTCAGTGGAGAAAGCTCTCCACTACGCTTCCTCTGACACCACTGCAGCAGAGAAAGGTAGAAACATCTCATTACTGCTGGGTGCCAGTGGAAGTCCACGTTTCCCCTGTAGTCTTCACTGATGATGTGGGTGTTGGGAGGATAACCTTGTTACCAGTTGGCAGTGACAAAAGTTTCAGTTCATTACTTTGCCTTCTTTTACACCAACCTGATGAGGGTGTTAAACTGCCTAGTTACATCCCTGAGAGGGTGATAGACCCTCCACTTGTCCCTTACTTGCATGGGTGGGGATGAGTCCATGAATATTTCTGTGATGATTGACTGGAGTAGAGCCATTATTGTCTAAAAGTTTTCTGGCCTGCTAGGCTGTCTCTTTCCTGATACTTTGGCTAGAGAGAATAGACTTTTGTTAGGAACATTTTTGTTTCCACCTGTTGGTGTTTCCTTTTTAGTCTTTTTCAGTTCCTTATATAGGATACTCAAGGCAAAAAGAAAACCCAGAGAATTCAACATCATATCATTCCTTGGGTCCCAATGTCACTAGCCAGTCTGACTTCTTCTTACTACCTTTCATAACCTTTTCTTATTTGATTCATAGACAGATGGTATATAACTTATGATGGTTCCATTTGGGAATTTTCTACTTTAAGGTGAATGAGAGTGACACACATCCTGTAGAAACTCTGTTTCTCTCATGATGCTGGGCAGTGGTAGTGAGTCACAGTTGCCAGTCAGCCATGCATTTTTGACTTACAATATTTTCAACTTATGATGGGATTATCAGAACATAACCCTATGGTAAGTAGAGAGATGTCATGGGAACCCCACCTCTGATATTCAACGTGGGTTCTTTTCTATTTTCCTAAGTATCGGCTGGTCTGAGAAATAAAGGAAAAGAGTACAAAAGAGAGAAATTTTAAAGCTGGGTGTCTGGGGGAGACATCATATGTCAACAGGTTCCGTGATGCTCCCTGAGCCATAAAACCAGCAAATTTTTAATAGCAATTTTCAAAGGGGAGGGAGTGTATGAATAGGGTGTGGGTCACAGAGATCACATGCTTCATGGGTGACAAAAGATCACAAGGCAGGCGGTCAAGATGAGGTCACAAGGTCAGGCAAAACTAGAATCACTAATGAACTTCCATGTCCAGCTGTGCACGCATTGTCATTGATAAACAAGTTTCAAGAGCAGAGAACTGGTCTGACTGTAATTTGCCAGGCTGGAATTTCCTAATCCTAGGAAGCCTGGGGGTGCTGCAGGAGACTAGGGTGTGTTTCATCCTTATTTACATCTGCATAAGGCAGACACTCCCAGGGCAGCCATTTTAGAGACCCCACCCTGGGAATGCATTCTTTTCCCAGGGCTGTTGATTACTAATATTCCCTACTGGGGAAAGAGTTCAGCGATATTTATCTTACCCATTTTCGGTAATAAGAGAAATATGGCTCTGTCCTGCCTGCCCACAGGCAGCCAGACTTTAAGGTTATCTCCCTTGTTCCCTGAAAATCGCTGTTATCCTGTTCTTTAAGGTACCCAGATTTCATATTGTTGAAACACACATGCTCTACAAACAATTTGTGCAGTTAAAGCAGTCATCCTGTAATCCCAGCACTTTGGGAGGCCGAGACGGGTGGATCACAAGGTCAGCAGATCGAGACCATCCTGGTTAACACGGTGAAACCCCGTCTCTACTAAAAAAATACAAAAAACTAGCCGGGCGAGGTGGCAGGCGCCTGTAGTCCCAGCTACTCGGGAGGCTGAGGCAGGAGAATGGCGTAAACCCGGGAGGCGGAGCTTGCAGTGAGCTGAGATCCGGCCACTGCACTCCAGCCCGGGCGACAGAGCAAGACTTTGTCTCAAAAAAAAAAAAAAAAAAAAAGCAGTCATCACAGGGTCCTAAGGCAACATTCATCCTCAGCTTACAAAGATGATGGGATTAAGAGATTAAAGACAGGTGTAAGAAATTATAAAAGCATTATTTTGGGGAATGAATAAATGTCCATGAAATCTTCACAATTTATGTTCTTCTGCAGCAGCTTCAGACGGTCCCTCCATTCAGGGTCCCTGACTTCCCGCAACAGAGAAATATCTTTATAATGTTCAGGGTTTTTACTTGTACTTAAGTGGAAGGAATAATGGAAAGTAAGTCTACTCCATTTTGCCAGGATCAGAAGTAATCAAATATCACTTTTAAGAAAATTTAATTTGTGTGTGTGTGTGCACCATTTCTCCTTTTGGTGAATTTTCCTGGGCCTCTGGCCATCTAAGGAGTATTCTGGGATCCAGCGGCTTTATACTGAAAAGTTTATTTGTCTCTAAATTATTGCCACAAACAATTATAAAGAAAAGTTAGTTTTTTTTTGTCCCAAGGAGACACATTATGTTGGCATAAGGCAGTATTGTGGATTGCTCAAGAGCACAAATTCTGGAGCCAGACACCTTGAAACTGAGTCCTAGTTCTGCTGCAGTATTTTCTTGGGCAAGTTACCTAACCTCTTCATGCTCCAGTCTTCTTATTTACAGAATGGGAGTAATGATATCATCTATCTCATAGAGTAGGAATAGGAACTAAAAGAGCTAATATCTGAAAAAAAAAAACAAAAAAACAAAAAACCTCAAAACAGTATCTGGTTTATTATTGCCCCAAATAATACATAGCTTAAAGTGCTGTGCTTGCATTTTACACCATTAAGAAGAATGTCTTCATTATGCCTTCCCCTTCAAGCTCTGAGTCTTGCCCACCTTTCCAGCCTCACTTAACACCACTCTCCTCCAGTTCTCTATACTCCAGTTGCCCTGAATTTTGTTCTGTTTTTAAAACACATCATGTATTTTCTTTCAGCTCTCAGCCTCCACACTATATCTTACTTACCCTTCACATCTCATGGAGGCCTTTTCCTGTATCACACAATCATTTCAGAACTCCCTGTTTTGTGTTCCCACAACACTCTGCAATTTCCTCTACCATTTGTGTCTCTGGCCAAGCAGCTTCAGACTCAGCAGAGAGTGGGCTCTGGTCCCCTTTGACCCTATCTAAGGCTTCTTGCACTGTAATCAGCAGGTGGTAATAATAGTTCTGGACCTAGTAAGAGTGGGGCTGGGACACAAATAGTTTGAGGTAGATATCTCCATAGCTTTGAGTATACGAATATACACAGGAACTTGGGGTAACTGAAAAAGGTCAAAACAGAAAAAGATATAAGTGAATCTCATTAAATCTGCTTTATAATTATATAATAAATGCAGCTTCTTAATCTTTAAACTTTCAAAAAATAATTTTATATGCAATAAGATTTTAGATGTACAGAAAGTTTCTAAGTGGAAATATATATTATAGGCATATAAATCCTGAAATTAAGAGTGAAAAAATACTGACTTGGCAAGACAAATCTGAAAGGTTTCCAACCACTGGCTTAGATGCCAGAAGACCCTGTGTGTGACCTTCAGCTGCTGCTAATCACCACTGCCTTTTGTCTCCCAACTTATAGGCCATGTGTGCCTGGAATCTGTTGGTCCTTTTCTGCAGACTCTTTCTTTATTTCTTTGTTTCACCTTTAATCTTTCTGGCTACCCTTGTTAGCTCTTCTAGGCATATCTCATCTATTTCTCTTTTGTCTCCCATCCCATCCCAAGGCCATTCTGGTCCTTCTGTGAATTTATGCTGGAGGCAATTAAAATATGCAGCAACTGTTTGTTATAAAAGCTTGCTGAATTTTATCCCTTAGTGTCTCCTGCATGTGACATTGGATTCCCACTGTGACCACCATTAGTCAGGCTCCCAGTAGCTCATACCTCTTAGTTGTTTTCTCACCTCCAGTACCTACCCCATTCATTGCATTCTGAATGCCATTGACAAAATAATTTTCCTACAATACTTTTATCATGTCATTTTATTCTTTTGTTTCCAGGGTAAAGGCCAACAGATTTAATCTGGTTTCAATTCTTACCACAGTATAGTAGCAGTTCACATTTCCAGCCATATTCCACACTATTTCCCTACCCAGAGTGGGGGATCCGGACACAGGATAGCATTTTCTTAAATTCCCCATAGAAATTTCTAGATTGTATTTCTTTAACCCTTACTCAAAATTGTTTTATCTTTTAAAACCATTCTGGATATACCACCTCCCCATCCTTTTGGTTGCCTCTTCTTCCTTCCAAGATGGACCACACACATATTCATGCAGAACTTTGACACTTGACTCACAATGTTGCTCACTACCCCAAGTCCTGCCGGAATGTGGCAAAGACAGTTAACACTCACCAAACAGTTCGCTGATTGCCTTATATTTCCTAGTTGTCCCTGTAATTAGAATGAGACCATTTAAATTGTACTGACCAGTGAACTGTGAACTAAAATATCATATGCTACTTCCAAGCTGAAGCAGTTAAAAGTCAGTATATTTATTCCGTGTCTCCTCCTCCCCTGCTGCAGTGACCTTGCAAACTATGGGTTGAATTACCAGAATTTCAAGATGGAAGAAGTCTGGATCCTAAGTTACTGGATGGATGACAACCCCTACCAAGTGAAGCCTGATTCTGCATGAGCATAAAAACAAACCTTTGCGTATTAATCAGCTGAGTTTATTTGTTGCTATAGCTAGCCTTAATTACCTTGACTAATTCACCAGATAACTTCAGCAACATAGGCTTACAATTTCTTGAGCTCATTCAACTCCAATAAATATCACCTCTACTCCATATTAGCAACCAAATAATGGCATCCTACATCTTGTCCTCTTATAGAACTATTTTACCTCCAGAAACTTTGATTCCAATATTCCACTCTCTGATCAAAACATCTTAATATTCCTCCTCTCAAAATTCCTTACTCTCACTAAATATGTTCTTTAATATCATTGAAAATTCCTAATCCTTGACACTTGTCTGTTTTCAAAGCCCCTCTTCTCTCAGTCCCTGCTGGCTTCATGTTGCTCAATGTGAATCTGGGGCTAGTTTATTATGCCCTCACCTATTATTTCCTCATCTGCTTATCTTTGCAATTTTCATGCTTTGCAATTTTCCTACACCAGATGAATATAAAGATCCGTTTATTTACTTTTAGTTCTGGGTTTCAGAGTGCTACTGCAGAAAATTGCATAAGCACACTGATAACCATCATTTCCAAGGTTAATATTTTCAACTTCATGTGTACTCTCAAAATTGCTAACCAAACTTGCTTTTTTCCAATTGGTTCCTTTTCTTCATTTGTCACTAATATTTGCCACAGCAATTACTTCCACTCTTCTCAAAGTTCCTAAATGTACACTTCTCAGTAGATTATCGTGCTTCCTTTACAGAGAAATTAAAGGCCATTTTGTAGTGCCTTGAACTAACTTTCCTGTACTTATGTTCCTTTCTCTTGATTTAGAGAAGCAGATGTCCTTAGTTTTTCCAAGACAAATCATTCCACTAGTGATTTTCTTTCACAGAGTCACTACTCCATCAGTTATCCCTCCTCACCAAGTTATATGTCTTTAACACCTCTTTTTCCATTAGCTTTTCCTCATTTGCCTATAAACATGATCAAATCCTCTGCATCTTAAAAAAATCACCTACCCTCAAGAGTTCCTCTCCCTCAAGCTATAACGTGTAACCATATTTCTTTAACATTCTCCACAGCTAAACTTCTTGAAAGAGCACTTTGCCCTCAATGGTTCTATTTCTTTGTCTCTGACTTGTTATTCATCCACTGCAATATAATGTCTGCTTTTGCCTTTACTGAAACCATTCTCTCTAGAGGCACTAATGAATAATTAAACCTGATCAATTGACCTCTCTTCCTCAAGTGGGATAAATGACTTGACCTTTGACAGTATTTAACACTATCACTCTCATCTGGAAAGTCTCTTCCTTGGTTTCCACAATATTAATCTCTCTTAGTTCTTTGACTTCTCTGACTAGTTTTTTTTTTTTTTCTTCATCTGTCCGTTACATGTTGGTGTTACCAATATTTTCTGCTTTGTCTTCTCATATAAATCTAGACATTTTCCACCTCCTCCTCATCTTATCCAATGCCTTCAACCACTGTATCACTATATGTTCGTGGATGATGCCCAATCCATCTTATCTCCAGGGCTTTCCTCTGCCTGGATGTTCCACAGAAACTTCAAAGTTAGCATGTCCAAAACTGTATCCCCAAACTGGTGTTCATTCAGCACTCTGTCTCAGAGAAGAGTATCAGTACTCCCTTGTTTGCTCAAAGCAGGAACCTGAAAACCATTCTCTTCTGCTTCTACTTCCTCATTCTTCTTTCTGTACTCCTCAAAATCTTGGCATCAAATTGTATCAGTTCTATTTGAAAGTTTTATGAATTTGCCTTCATTTTGTCCATTGTCCAAGTTTGGCTCTTGTCTTATTTCATCCTGACTTCTCCAAAAGCCTAACATATGATCTCTTTGACTTCAATATCTCCTGTTTATGATCAATCGAAATTTAACTTTTTGAAATCACAACTGATTACGTCAAGCACTCACTCCAAAAGCTTAGGTCATGTATCCATTGTCCATAGTATAAGTTTCAAAATCCTTAGCAGAGCATGCAAGTCTTTTCTGGGACACCCTAAGCTAATTTTACAACCTCATCATCCACCACTTTTTTTCACACTATGTTCTAATCACATTGAACTTTTTCTCATAATCAAAACGACTCTACCCTTTGTTTACAAATCTCCTTCAAACTAATCATCTATGAACTTCCCTTGATTCATTCTATTGCAGTCTTTTATTCTCTGTGCTTCATTTAAAAAAGTTTTTATTGCTATGTCTTTGAGTTTGTTATTTTTCTTTTGTGGTACCTAATCTGCTATTACCCATCTACTTAACTTTTCAGATATTGCATATTTCAGCAATAGAGTTTCCATTTGTTTCCTATATAATAATTCCATTTACTTTTTCATTATGTTGATGTGTTTCTCTAAACCACTGAGCATATTTATAATAGTGGTTTTACATTTATTCTTTTCTAATTCCATCACATCTGTCATTTCTAGGTCTGTTTCTATGGACTGATTATTCTCATAGTTATGCCTATATTTTCCAGCTACTTTGTATGTCTAATATTTTTGTTGGAGGCTGGAATTGTGATGTTACACTGTTGAGCACTGGATTTGCTTGTCTTCGTTTAAAGATTGCTGGATATATTTCTGGAAGACAATTGGACTACTTGCATATCAGCTCGATCCATTCAGGGCTCCAAATTTGTGAGATGAGTCTAGGATAGTTTTTTTTTTCTTTTTCCTACACACAGCTTTATTCAGATGTGACTGACAAATTAAAAGTATATATGTTTAAGCTGTATAATGTGATGTTTATATATATATACACATACACACACACACACACACACACACATTGTGAAATGATTGCCACAGTCAGGCTAATTAACATATCCATCATCTCACATAATTACCTTTTTGTGGTGAGAATATTTCAGATCTACTCTCTTACCAAATTTTGAGCATGCTGTACACTAGGTTTCTGGTACTTATTCATCTTGACACAGTAAAGTTTGTACACTTTAACCAACCTGTCCCCATACCTGCAGCCCCTGAAAATCACCATTCTACTCTCTGCTTCTATGAGTTTGAATTTTTTTGATTCCATAGAAAAGTGTATTTGTCTTTCTCTGTCTGGCTTATTTCATTTAGCATAATGTTCTCCAGTTTTATATATGCTGTCACAAGTGGCAGGATTTCTTTCTTAAAAAACTTTTTTTTTGATTTTTGATTTTTAATTTTTGTGGATACACAGTAGGTGTATATATTTATGGGGTACACGAGATGTGTTGATACAGTCATGCCATGTGAAATAATCCTATCATGGAAAAAGGGGTATAACATTCCCTCAAGTATTCATCCTTTCTGTTATAAAAAATCAAATTACTCCTTCTAGTTGTTTTAAAATGTACAATTAAGTTATTATTGACTATAGTCACCCTGTTGTACTATCAAATAGTAAGCCTTATTCATTATTTCTAACTACTTTTTATAGCCATTAACCTTCCCCACATCCATTCCAATGCTCCCTTCCCAGCCTCTGATAGCCATCCTTCTATTCTATGGCCATAAGTTCAGTTGTTTTGATTTTTAGATCCCATAAGTAAGTGAGAACACATGATGTTTGTCTTTCTGTGTCTTGCTTATTTCACTTAACATAACAATCTTCAGTTCCACCCCTGTTGTTGCAAATGACAGGATGTCCTTTTTATGGCTGAATACTACTCCGTTGTGTATATGTACCACATTTTCTTTATCCATTCATCTGTTGATGGACACTTAGGTTGCTTTCAAATCTTAGTTACTGTGAAAAGTGCTGCAACAAACATGGGAGTATATTTATCTCTTCAATATTCTGTTTTTCTTTTTGGGAGGTATATACCCAATATTGGGCTTGTTGGATCATATGATAGCTCTATTTTTAGTTTTTTGAGGAACATCTAGACTGTTTTCTATAGGGGTTGTACTAATTTACAGTCCCACCAACAGTGGATGAGGGATCCCTTTTCTCCACATCCTCACTCCATTACTATTGCCTGTCTTTTGGGTATAAGTCATTTTAACTGGGAAGAGATAATAACACATTGTGGTTTTGATTTGCATTTCTCTAATGATTAATGATGTTGAGCACCTTTTCATATGCTTGCTAGACATTTGTATGCCTATTTTTGAGAAATATCTATCTATTCAAATTTTTTGCCTATTTTTGATAGAATTATTAGATTTTTTCCTATAGAGTTGTTTGAGCTCCTTATATATTCTGGTTGTTAATTCCCTGTCAGATGGAGAGTTTGCAAATATTTGCTCCTATTCTGTGGGTTGTCTCTTCACATTTTTGGTATTTTCTTTGTTGTGCAGAAGCTTTTTACTTGATATGATCTCATTTGTCCATTTTTCCTATGGTTGCCTCTACTTGTGGGGTATTGCTCAAGAAATTTTTGCCCAGACTAATGACCTGGAAATTTTCCCCAATGTTTTATTGTAGTGGTTTCATAGTCTGAGGTCTTAGATTTAAGTCTTTAATCCATTTTGATTGGATTTTTGTATATCCTATCAACATGGATTGGATATACAAAAAGCAAGAAGTAGGGATCTAGTTTCATTCTTCTGCATAAGAATATCCGGTTTTCCCAGCACCGTTTATGGAAGAGACTGTGTTTTCCCCAGTATATGTTCTTGTCAAAATGAGTTCATTATAGGTGTGTGGATTTTTTTTTGAGTTCTCTATTCTGTTTAATTGGTCTATGTATCTGTTTCTATGTCAGTACCATGCTGTTTTGGTTACCAAAACTCTGTAGTATGGTATAATTTGAAGTCAGGTACTGTGATTCCTTCAGTTTTGTTCTTTTTGCTTATTATATCTTCGGTTATTCTGGGTCTTTTTGGTTCCATATAAATTTTAGGATTGTTTTTTCTATTTCTGTGAAGTATGTCATTGGTATTTTGATAGGGATTGCATTGAATCTGTAGATAGCTTTGGGCAGTATGGACATTTAAAAAATGTTGATGCTGCCAATCCATGAACATGGAACACTTTTTCATTTTTGGTGTCCTCTTTAATTTCTTTCATCAGTGTTTTACAGTTTTCCTTAAAGAGATCTTTTACTTCTTTGGTTAAGTTAATTCCTAGGTATTTAATTTTATTTATGGCTATTGTATATGGGATTACATTTTTTATTTCTTTTTCAGACTGATCACTGTTGAAATACAGAAATGTTACTGATTTTTTATGTTGATTTTCTATCCTGCAACTACACTGAATTTGTTTATCAGTTCTAATAAACAAATTGTTCTAATAAACAGGTCTTTAGTTTTTCAAAATATAAGACTACATCATCTGCAAACAAGGATAATTTGACTTCTTGTATTCCAATTTGGATGGTCTTTATTTTTTCTCTTGTGTAATTGCTAGGCCTTCCAGTTCTATGTTGAATAACTATTAGGAAAGTGGGCATCCTCATCTTGTTCGAGATCTTAGAGAAAAGGCTTTCAGTTTTTCCCCATTCTGAATGATACTGGCTGTGGGTGTGTCATAAATGATTTTATTATGTTGAGTTATGTTCCTTCCATATGTAGTTTATTGAGGGATTTTTTTAAACCATGAAATGATGTTGAATTTTTATCAAATACTTTTCCAGCATCAGTTTAAAAGTTTATATGGTTTTTATTTTTCATTGTGTTGACATGATGTATCACATTGATGGATTTGGGTGTGTTGAACCATCCTTGCGTCCCAGGGATAAATCCCACTTGGTCATGATGAATGCTTTTTTTAATGTAGTACTGAATTTAGTTTGATAGTATTGTGTCACAAATTTTTGCATCAATATTCAGGACAGATATAGGCCTGTAGGTTTTTTCTTTTTTCTTTCTTTCTTTTTTTTTTTGATGTGTCTTTGTCTGGTTTTGGTATTAGGATAATACTGGTCTTGTAAAGTGGGTTTTGAATTATTTCCTCCTAGACCATTTTTAAAAATTGTTTTAATAGGATTGATATCATCTCTTCCTTAAATTTTTGGTAGAATTTGGCAGTGAAGTCATGAGGTACCAGACTTTTCTTTACTGGGAGACTTTTTATTATGGCTTAAATCTTGTTACTTGTAATTGGTGTACTCAGGTTTTAAATTTCTTCCTGGTTCAATATTGGTAGATTGTACATATCTAGGAATTTGTCAATTTATTCTAGATTTTCTAATTTATTGGCTTATGGTTGCTCATGGTAACCACTAATGATACTTTGAATTTCTGCACTATCTGTTGTAATGTCTCCTTTTTCATTTCTGATTTCATTTATTTGGATTTTCTCTCTTTTTTGTTAGTTCATCTGTGGTATGGTTTGGATCTGTGTCCCCACCCAAATCTCATGTGAATTTATAACCCCAGTGTTGGAGGTGGAGCCTGATCAAAGGTAATTGGATCATGGGTGTTAATTTCCTCCTTTGGTGCTGTTCTCATAATAGAGTTCTCCCAAGATCTGGTTTTTAAAAAGTGTGTGGCAACTCCAACCCTCCTACTCAAGGCAGGTAAGATTGGTCTTTTTCCCCTTCACCTTCTGCCCTGATTGTAAGTTTTCTGAGACCTCCCAAGAAGCTAAGCAGATGCCAGCATTATGCTTCCTGTACAGCCTGTGGAACCATGAGCCAATTAAACTTCTTTTCCTTATGAATTTGCCAGTTGCAGGCATTTCTTTATAGCAATGTGAGAATGGACCAATACGGTCTGGCTAAAAGTTTGTCAGTTTTGACTAAATTCTCAAAAAGCCAACTTTTTGTTTCATTTATCTTTGTATTTTTTCTTTCAATTTTATTTATTTCTTCTCTGATCTTAATTATTTCTTCTCTTCTGCTAAATTTGAGTTAGCTTTGTTCCTGCTTTTCTAGTTCTTTAAGATGCATCATTAGATTTTTTATTTGAAGTGTTTTCTCTTTTTTTGATTTAGGCACATATAACTATAAACATCTCTCTTAGTACTGCTTTTGCTGTATCCCATAGGTTTTGGCATGTTGTGTTTTCACTATTATTTATTTCAAGAAAGTTTCAATGTCTTTCTTAATTTCATTGATCCACAGGTCATTCAGGATATATTGTTTAATTTCCATGTATTTGTATAGTCCATACATTCTCATCATTTAGCTCCCATGTATAAACAAGAACATGTGGTATTTGACTTTCTGTCCCTGCATTAGTTTGCTAAGAATAATGATCTTCAGTTCTATCCATGTTACTGCAAAGGACATAATTTCATTTTTAATGGATGCATAATATTTCATGGTGTGTATGTACCACATTTTCTTTATCCAGTCTAACATTGATGGGCATTTGGGTTGGTTCTTTCTTTCTGGGTGCAATGGTTTTGGGACCCATTAAACGGAAAGTTTGCTCAACCTTAATTCTTCAGTCAGAATTGTCTCATCTGAACCTGTTGAGCTATCTATGGTGTTGGCTATTGTTTCTACTGCTAATTCTCAGTCTTCTTCAATTAGGGCATAAGCAAGATATTTTCCTCAAAAATTGATGTTGGAGGATCTGCAAATATGGACTTCCTCTTCAGCATCATGTGCTCCTTTCTTAAAACAAATCATCCATTTGTAAGCTTCTCATTTCTTTGGGGCACTGTCTCCATAAGCTTTTTATAAAACATAAATTATTTCACCATTCTGCCACCCAACCTTCACTATAAATTTAATATTTCTTTTTGCTTCCGTTTTAGCAGAATTCATGTTGCTTCGATGGAGGTTTTTTTCAAACTGATATTTTATTCTTCTTAATATCTCAAGCTAGATCCTGTTCAGATATTTTATAGCAAGTTAGAGTTTACTTTGGTGCAAATGAGTTTTGAAATCCGTGCATAATTATTTCATAATATGCATTTTTAATAAACTTTTTGAAGACCCCTCATATATGGTCTTTATCATATTGAGATACATTCCTTCTACACCTAATTTTGAGGGTTATTCTAATGAAAGAATGTTGACTTTTGTCAAATGTTTTCTTTGCATCTATTGAGATGGTCATATCATTTTTATCCTTCATTCCATTGATGTGCTATATCACATTTATTAATTTGCACATATTGAACTATTTTTCCATCCCAGGGATGAATCACACTTGATCATGGTGAATTATCCTTGTAATGTCTTGTTTAATTAGGTTTTCTAGTATTTTATTGAGAATTTTTGCATCTATGTTCAGCAGAAATATTGTTCTGTAGTTTACTTTTCCTATGGTATCCTCGTCTGACTTTGGTATCAGGCTAATGCTGGCCTCATAAAATGAGTTGGAAAATGTTTCCATTTCTTCAATTTTTAAAAAGAATTTGGGAAGAATTGCTATTTATTCATCCTTAAATATTTGGTAGAATTCAACACTAATTCAGTCAGGTCTTGGGCTTTCCTTTGATGACACAAACAAAGGGAAACATATCCCATGCTCATGGATGGATAGAATCAGTAATGTGAAAAATGATCATACTGCCAAAAGTAATCTACAAATTCAATGCAGTTCCCACAAAAATACCACTATTATTGTTCACAGAACTAGAAAACACAATCTTAAAATTCATATGTAACCAAAGAAGACCCTACATAGCCAAAGCAAGAATAAGAAAAAAGAACAGACCTGGAGGTATCACATTACCCAACTTCAAACTATACTATAAGGCCATAGTCACCAAAACAACATGGTACTGGTATAAAAACAGAAACATTGACCAATGGAACAGAATAGAGAACCCAGAAATAAACCCAAATACTTACAGTCAACTGATGTTCGACAAAGCAAACAAAAGCATAAAGTGGGGAAATGACAACCTATTTAACAAATGGTGCATGAATAATTGGCAAGCCACATGGAGAAGAATAAAACTGGATCTTCATCTCTAACCTTATACAAAAATCAATTCAAGATGGATCAAATACTTAAATCTAAGACTTGAAACCATAAAAATTCTATAAAATAACATCAGAAAAAAAACCTGCTAGACATTGGCTTAGGCAAAACTTCATGACCAAGAACCCCAAAGCAAATGCAACAAAAACAAATGTAAATAGATATGACTTAATTAAACTAAGAACCTTCTGCACAGCAAAAGAAATAATCAGCAGAATAAACAGATGACCCACAGACTGGGAGAGAATCTTTGCCATCTACACATTTGACAAAGGACTAATATCCAGAATCTGCAAGAAACTCAAGCAAATCTGCAAGAAAGAAATGAACAATCCCATCAAAAAGTGGACTAAGGACATGAATAGACAATTCTCAAAAGAAAATATACAAATGACCAACAAACATATGGAAAAATGCTCAGCATCACTAATGATCAGGTAAATGCAATTCAAAACCACAATGTGACACCACATTACTCCTGTAAGAATGGCCAGGAGAAAAAAAAAAACCAAAAAAACAGATGTTGGCATGGATGTCAAAGGGAACCTTTTTGCACTGCTGGTGGGAATGTAACCTAATGTAACCATTATGGAAAACAGTGTGTAGATTCCTTAAAGAACTAAAAGTAAACCTACCATTTGATCCAGCAGTCCCACTACTGGGTATCTATCTAGAAGAAAAGAAGTCATTATATGAAAAAGATACTTGCATGTGCATGTTTATAGCAGCATAATTCACAATTGTAAAGATTAGAAACAACCTAACTGCGCATCAACAAACAAGTGGATAAGAAAAATGTAGTACATATATACACCATGTAATAATACTCAGCCATAAAAAGGAACAAAATAATGGCATTTGCAGCAACCTGGATGGAATCAGAGACTACTATTTTAAGTGAAGTAACTCAAGAATGGAAAACCAAACATCGTATGTTCTCACTTATATGTGGGAGCTAAGCTATGCACATGCAAAGGCATAAGAATGATACAATGAGGTCAGACATGGTGGCTCATGCCTGTAATCCCAGCACTTTGGGAGGCTGAGGCAGGCAGATCACAAGGTCAGGAGATCGAGACCATCCTGGTTAACACATGGTGAAACCCCATCTCTACTAAAAATACAAAAAATTAGCCAGGCGTGGTGGCAGGCCCCTGTAGTCCCAGCTACTCGGGAGGCTGAGGCAGGAGAATGGCATGAACCTGGGAGGCAGAGCTTAGTGAGCCAAGATAGTACCACTGCACTCCAGCCTGGGTGACATCTCAAAAAAACAAAACAAAACAAAACAAACAAAAAAAGGATGATACAATGGAGTTTGCGACTTAGGGGAAAGGGTGGGAGGGGGGTGAGGGATAAAAGACTACACATTGGGTACAGTGTACACTGCTTGGGTGATGGGTGCACCAAAATATCAGAAATTACCACCAAAGAACTTATCCGTGTAAGCAAACACCCCTAAAACTTATTGAAATTTCTAAATAATAGCAAAAAAATACATAGCAGCATGGTGGAAGGGTGGTATCAAAGGTAATAGACACAAAAAATAAAAAGACTGAATAAGACTTAGCATTTGATAGTACAACAGAGTAACTATAGTCAAAATAATGTAATTGTGGGCCGGCTGGCAAGATGGCCAGATAGGAACAGCTCCAAGCTGCCTCTCCCAGGGAGACCAACACAAAAAGTGAGTGATTTCTGCATTTCTAACTGAGGTACCCTGTTTATCTCATTGGGACTGATTAGGCAGTGGGTACAGCCCATGGAGGATGAGCAGAAGCAGGGTAGGGTGTTGCCTCACCCAGGAAGTGCAAGGAGTCGGGGAACCTGGCTTTCCCAGCCAAGAGAAGCCATGAGGGACTGTGCTATCCAGCCCAGATATTGTTTTTCCCATGGTTTTTGCAATCTGCAGACCAGGAGATCCCCTCATGTGCATATAGCACCAGGGCCCTGGGTTTCGAGCACAAAACTGGGCAGTTGTTCAGACAGACAATGAGCTAGCTGCAGGAAATTTTTGTTTTCATACCACAGTGATGCCTGAAACCCCAGTGAGACAGATCCGTTCACTCCCCTAGAAAGGGGACTGAAGCCAGGGAGCCAAGTGGTCTTGCTCGGTGGGTCCCATTCCCACAGAATCCAGCAAGCTAAGGACCACTGGCTTGAAATTCTCGCTGCCAGCACAGTAGTCTGAAGTAGACCTGGGATAACTGAGCTTGGTGTGAGGAGGGGTGTCTGCCATTACTAGGACTTGAATAGGCGGTTTTCCCCTCACAGTACTAAGGACTGGGCAGAACTGAACATAGTGTGGCAAAGTGGCTGTGGCCAGACTGACTCTCTAGATTCCTCTTCACTGGGCAGGGCGTCTCTGAAAGAAAGGCAGCAGCCCCAGTCAACGGCTTATAGATAAAACTCGCATCTCACTGGGACAGAGCACCTGGGGAAAGGGGCTGCTGTGGGTGTATTGTCAGTGGACTTAAATGTTCCTGCCTGCCAACTCTGAAGATAGCAGCAGATCCTGAAAAGGAGGGTCCAACCAGCACAGCACTAGAGCTCTGCTAAGGAACAGACTGCCTCCTCAAGTGGGTCCCTGACCTCTGTGTTTCCTGACTGGGAGAGACCTCCCAAAAGGGGTTGACAGAAACCTAATCAGGAGAGCTCTGGTTGGCATCAGGTTGGTGCCCCTCTGGGACAAAGATTCCAGAGGAAGGAACAGGTGGGAATCTTTGATATTCTGCAGCCTCCACTGGTGATATCCAGGCAAATAGGGTCTGGAGTCGACCTCCAGCAAACTGCAGCAGACCTGCAGAAGAAGGGACTGACTGTTACAAGAAAAACTAACAAACAGAAAGCAATAACATCAACATCAACAAGAAAGAACCCCCCGCTCATAAACCCCATCAAAAGGTCATCAACCTCACAGATCAAAGATAGATAAATCCATGAAGATGAGGAAAAACTAGCACAAAAATGCTGAAAATTCCAAAAACCCGAAGGCCACTTCTCCAAATGATCGCAACTGTTCTCCAACAAGGACACAAAATTGGACAGAGAATGAGTTTGACGAACTGACAGAAGTAGGCTTCAGAAGATGGGTAATAACAAACTCCTCTGAGCTAAAGGAGCGTGTTCTAACCCAATGCAAGGAAGCTAAGATCCTTGACAAAAGACTACAGGAACTGCTAACTAGAATAACCAGTTTAGAACATAAATGACCTGATGGAGCTGAAAAACAGCATGAAAACTTCGTGAAGGATACACAAGTATCAACAGTCAAATCAATCAAGCAGAAGAAAGAATATCAGAGACTGAAGATCAAATTACTGAAATGAGGTGTAAAGACAAGATTAGAGAAAAAGAGACTGAAAAGGAACAAATAAAGTCTCCAAAAAATATGGGACTAAGTGAAAAGACCAAACCTTGATTGGGGTCCCTGAAAGTGATGGGGAGAATGGAACCAAGTTGGAAAACACACTTCAGGATATTATCCAGGAGAACTTCCCCAACCTAGCAAGACAGGCCAACATTCAAATTCAGGAAATAGAACACCACTAAGATACTTCTTGAGAAGTGCTACCCCAAGACACATAATGGTCAGATTCTCCAAGGTTGAAACGAAGGAAAAATGTTAAGGGCAGTCAGAGAGACATGTCAGGTTA
>NW_012102798.1:5277210-5284043 GCF_000951045.1 Mandrillus leucophaeus
AAAAAAAAAAAGCAGAGGTTGCAATCCTAGTCTCTGATAAAACAGACTTTAAACCAGCAAAGATCAAAAAAGACAAAGAAGGGCATTATATAATGGTAGAGGGATTAATGCAGTACAAAGAGCTAACTATCCTAAATATATATGCACCCAACACAGGAGCAACCAGATTCATAAAGCAAGTTCTTGGAGACCTACAAAGGGACTTAGACTCCCACACAATAATAAAGGGAGGCTTTAACACCCTACTGTCAAGTCAATATTAGACAGATCAAGGAGACAGAAAATTAACAAGGATATTCAGGACTTGAACTCAGCTCTGGACCAAGAGGACCTAACAGATATCTACAGAACTCTCCACCCCAAATCAACAGAATATATATTCTTCTCAGCACCACATAGCACTTATTCTAAAGTCGACCACATAATTGGAAGCAAAACACTTGTCAGCAAATGCAAAAGAATGGAAATTATAACAAACAGCCTCTCAGATCACAGTGCAATAAAATTATAACTCAGAATTTAGAAACTCACTCAAACCACACAACTACATGGAAACTGAACAACCTTGTTCTGAATAACTACTGGGTAAATAACAAAATTAAGGGAGAAATAACAAAGTTTTTTGAAACCAATGAGAACAAAGAGACAATGTACCAGACTTTCTGGGACACAGCCAAAGCAGTGCTTAGAGGGAAATTTATAGCACTAGATGCCCACATCAGAAAGTAGGAAAGATCTAAAATTGACAACCTAACATCACAATTAAAAGAACTAGAGAAGCAAGAGCAAACAAATTCAAAAGCCAACAGAAGACAAGAAATCACTAAGATCAGAGCAGAACTGAAAGAGATAGAGACATGAAAAACTCTTCGAAAACGTCAATGAATTCAGGACCTGGTTTTTTGACAAGATTAACACAATAGATAGACCACTAGCCAGACTAATAAAGAATAAAACAGAGAAGAATCAAATAGACACAATAAAAAATGATAAAGGGGATATCACCACTGATCTTACAGAAATACAAACTACCATTGAGAATAATATAAACATCTCTACACAAATGAACTAGAAAATCTAAAAGAAATGGACAAATTCCTGGACACATACACCCTCCCAAGACTAAACCAGAAAGAAATTAAATGCTTGAAAAGACCAATAACATGTTCTGAAATTTAGGCAGTAATTAATAGCCTACCAACCAAAAAAATGCCCAGGAGCAGATGGACTCACAGCTGAATTCTACCAGATATACAAAGAGGAGCTGGTGCCATTCCTTCTGAAACTATTCCAAACAATAGAAAAAGAGGGACTCCTCCATAACTCATTATCCTGATACCAAAACCTGGCAGAGACAAACAATAAAAAGGAAATTTCAGGCCCAAATTACTCATGAACATCAATGCAAAAATTCTCAATAAAATACTGGCAAGCCAAATCCAGCAGCACATCAAAAAGCTTATCCACCATGATCAAGTCAGCTTCATCCCTGGGATGCAATGCTGGTTCAACATACACAAATCAATAAATGTAATCCTTCACAGAAATAAAACCAATGACAAAATTCACATGATTATGTCAATAGATGCAGAAAATGCCTTTGATAACATTCAAAACTCCTTCATGCTAAAAGTTTTTAATACATTAGGTATTAATGGAACACACCTCAAAATAATGAGCTCTTTATTACAAACCCACAGCCAATATACTGAATGGGCAAAAGCAGGAAGTATTCCCTTTGAAAATTGACACAAGACAAGGATGCCCTCTCTCACCACTCCTATTCAACATAGTATTGGAAGTTCTGGCCAGAGTAACAGAAAGAAATAAAGGGCATTCAAATAGGAAAACAGGAAGTCAAATTGTCTCTGTTTGCAGATCACAAGACTGTATATTTAGAAAACCCCATTGTCTCAGCGCAAATTCTCCTGAAGCTGATAAGCAACTTTGGCAATGTCTCAGGTTAGAAAATCAATGTGCAAAAATCACAAGCAGTCCTATACACCAATAACAGACAAACAGAGAGCCAAATCATGAGTGAACGCCCATTCACAATTGCTATAAAGAGAATAAAATACCCAGGAATACAACTTACAAGTGATGTGAAGGAACCTTTCAAGGAGAACTACAAACCACTACTCAAGAAAATAAGAGAGGACACAAATAAATGGTAAAACATTCCATCCCCAAAGACAGGAAGAATCAATATCTTGAAAATGGCCATACTACCCTAGGTAATTTGTAGATTCAATGCTATTCCCATCAAGCTACCATTGGCTTTCTTTACAGAACTAGAAAAAACTGATTTTAATTTCATATGGAACCAAAAAAGAGCCCGTATAGCCAAGACAATCCTAAGCCAAAGGAACAAAGCTGGAGACATCACGCTATCAGACTTCAAACTATACTACAAAGCCACAGTAACCAAAATAGCATGTTATTAATACAAAAACAGATATATAGACCAATGGATCAGAACAGAAGCCCCAGAAATAATGCCACACATCTACAACCTTGTGATCTTTAGCAAACCTGACAACAACAAGAAATGGGGAAAGGATTCCCTATTTAACAGATGATGCTGGGAAACCTGGCTAGCCATATGCAGAAAACAGAAATTGGAATCCTCTTTAGCACCTTATACAAAAATTAACTCAAGATGGATTAAAAACTTACATGTAAACCCTAAAATGATAAAAACCCTTGAAGAAAACCTAGGCAATAACATTCAGAACATATGCATGGGCAAAGAGTTTATGACTAAAACACCAAAAGCAATGGCAACAAAAGCCAAAATTGACAAATGGGATCTAATTAAAGTAAAGATCTTCTGCTTAGCAAAAGAAAATATCATCAGAGTGAGCAAGCAACCTACAGAATGGGAGAAAATTTTTGCAATCTATCCATCTGACAAATGTCTAATATCCAGAATCTACAAGGTACTTAAACAAATTTACAAGTAAAAACAACCAACCAGGTAACAACAGAAGCTGGAGAGAATGTGAAGAAATAGGAATGGTTTTACACTGTTGGTGGGAGTATAAATTAGTGCAACCATTGTGGAAGACAGTGTAGCAATTCCTCAAGGATCTAGAACCGGAAATACCATTTGACCCAGCAATCCCATTACTGGGTATATAACCAAAGGATTATAAATCATTCTATTATAAGACACACACACATATGTTTTTGCAGCAATGTTCACAATAGCAAAGACTTGGTACCAACCCAAATGCCCATCAATGATAGACTGGATAAAGAAAATGTGGCACATATACACAATGGAATACTATGCAGCCATAAAAAGGGATGAATTCCTGTCCTTTGCTGGGACATGGATGAAGCTGGAAACCATTATTCTCAACAAACTAACACATGAACAGAAAACCAAACAGAGAATGTTCTCACTCATAAGTGGGAGTTGAACAATGAGAACACCTGGAGGCAGGGAGGGGAACATCACACACTGGGACTTCTCAGGGGGTGTCAGGCCAGGGGAGGAATAGCATTAGGAGAAATGCCTAATGTAGATGATGGGTTGATGGGTGCAGCAAACCACCATGGCATGGGTATACCTATGTAACAAACCTGCACGTTCTGCACATGTATCCTAGAACTTTAAGTATAATAATTAAAAAAAAATCAAAAAGTGGGCAAAGGATATGAACAGACACTTCTCAAAAGAAGACACTTATGCGACCAACAAACGTATGAAAAAAGCTTATCATCACTGCTCATTAGAGAAATGCAAATCAAAACTACAATGAGATACTATCTCATGTCAGTTAGAATGGCAATGATTAAAAAATCTGGAAACAACAGATGCTGGCGAGGATGTGGAGAAATAGGAATGTTTTTACACTGTTGATGGGAGTGTAAATTAGTTCAATCATTGTGGAATACAGTGTGGTGATTCCTCAAGGATCTAGAACCAGAAATACCATTTGACCCAGCAATCCCATTTCTGTCTAAAGACACATGCACACATATGTTTATTGCAGCAGTATTTACAATAGCAAAGACCTGGGACCAACCCAAATGCCCATCAATGATAGACTGGATAAAGAAAATGTGGCACATATACACCATGGAATACTATGCAGCCATAAAAAAAGAATGAGTTCATCTCCTTTGCAGGGACATGGATGAAGCTGGAAACCATCATCCTCAGCAAACTAACACAGGAACAGAAGACCAAACACTGCACGTTCTCACTTATAAGTGGGAGCTGAAAAATAAGAACACATGGACACAGGGAGGGGAACATCATACACCAGGGCCTGTTGGGGGGTGGGGTTAAAGGGGAGGGAAAGCACTGGGACCAATACATAATGCATGCGGGACTTAAAACCTAGTTGATGGGTTGATAGGTGCAGCAAACCACAATGGTACATGTATACATATGTAACAAACATACACATTCAGCACATGTATCCCAGAACTTAAAGTAAAATTTAAAAAAGTAATTGTACATTTAAAAATAACTGTAAGAATATAATTGGACTGTTTATAACAGAAAGGATAAATGATTGAGGGGATGGATACCCTATTTTCCATGATATGATTATCACACATTGCATGCCTGTATCAAAATATCTCATGTACCCCATAAGTATAGACACTCACCATGGACCCAGAAAAATTAAAAATATTTTTTAAAAAATGAACAAAGGTTCTGAATAGAGATTTTTTTCCAAAAATTATATACAAATGGCCAAAAAGCTCAAGAAATGTGTTTAGGGAAATGCAAATGAAAATCACAATGAGATATCATTTAACAACAACTAGGATGGCTAGTCAACAAGGGTTGGTAACGACGTGGAGAAAATATAACCCTCATAACCCTGCTGATGGGTATGTAAAATGGTGAAGCTACTTTGGAAAACAGTCTGGCAGTTCCTCAATTAAATGTAGACTTACCAAATGACCCGACACTTCCACTGCAAAGTATATACTCATGTTAAATGAAAACATATGTTTACGCAAAAACTTGTACAGAAAAGTACAGTACAGCAGCATTACTCACAGGAGCTGCAAAGTGGCAACAACTGAAATGTTCATTAATGGACAAATGGATAAAAAATGAACTACATCCATACAACAGAATATTATTCAGTTATAGAAAACAATGAAGTACCTCTCCTTCAGGAAATGAATAACCTTTATATCTTTCATCAGTGCAACATGGATGGACATTGAAAACATTATAATAAGTGAGAGAAGCCAGTCACAAAAAGCCACATAATATATGATTACACTCACATTTCTATTAACTTCCTTTGCCTGCACTAAAATGACAACAAACCAGGTGGCTTAAAACAACAAAAATGTATTGTCCCACACTTCTGGAAGCTAGAAACCTGTAATCAAGGCATCAGCAGAGTGATACTCCCTCTGAAATCTGTAGGGGAGAATCAATCTTTCCTTGCCTCGTCTAGTTTTTGGTGTTTGCTAGAAATTTTTGACAGCCTTTGGTTTGCATCACTTCAATCTCTACCTCAATGGACACATGGCCTTCTTGTGTCTACACATCTTCTGTCTGCGTGCGTCTGTCTCTGCACATCTTCTCTTTTTGTAAGGACACCAGTCATATTGGATTAGGGACCCATCTTGCTCCAGTATGACCGCATCTGAACTCATTACATTTGCAGCAACTCTATTTCCAAATAAGGTCACATTCTGAGGTACTGGGGGTTAGGACTTCATCATATCTTTTGGAGCAACACAACCTAACCTATAACAATATGAAAATTTGGAATAGGAAAATCTATAGAGACAGAAAGTAGATGAGTCTTTGCTTAAGGCTAGGGGCAGGAGCAGGAGGATAGGAGAATGATAGCTAAATATGGGGTTTCTTCCTGAGATGGTAAAAATATTCTAAAATTGACTTTAGTAATGGTTGCACATGTCTGTGCTAAATGTGACTATATTACATGTGAATATACTAAAACCATTGAATTATAAGTTGTATGGTATATGAATTAAATATCAATGAAGCTGTTCTTAAAAAAAAAGGAAAAAATGATTTAAAAGAGATTGTCTAACAGGTTTCACCAGATTCCCAAGTGGCCTGTGGTGTAAAGAAAGATAAAGCCTAATTTGAAACTACTTTAGCAAGGAAAACTTAGTCCCTTAAGGCTGTGTCATCCAGCATGGTAGCCACTGGTCACATGTGGCTATAGATATTTGAATTTAAATTAATAAATTTTAATTAAATTAAAAATTATATTTCTCAGTCAAACTAGCCACATTTCAAGTGCTCAATACTCACATGTGATAATGACCACCCAATTGAACAGCACAGATACAGAACATTTTCATCATTGCAGAAAATACTATTAGACAACACTGCTACACATCTGCTGTTGTTTCACTCTCTACTCAGATTTAACTGCCACAAAATCAAGTGTAGGGACCAAATAGATTTCTTACAAAGTTGACATCAATATCAATCTTAGAATACTATTGTGGAACTTATATACATTATATATATATATATAGAGAAAGAGTATATATATACACACATATATTGTGGAACTTTATATACATTATCTAATTTAAAACTTCAACAATCACATGTAAAGAAGAATTTATTTTATTTGTCTGGCTGACATTATGTTAAATTTCCAGAGGTGGGATCAGTAATCAGAGTTCATAAGAAAGAAATTGGAGATAGACTGAAAGAGTCCTGCAATCCTAATTTAAAAGCTCCCAGGTATTTCTTTTTTTTTAAATTTATTTATTATTATTATTATACTTTAAGTTCTAGGGTACATGTGCATAACGTGCAGGTTTGTTACATATGTATACTTGTGCCATGTTGCTGTGCTGCA
>NW_012102798.1:5291753-5313847 GCF_000951045.1 Mandrillus leucophaeus
CGTTTGTGTCTGCAGAGGTTTCTGCTGCTTTTGTGGTTGTTTACTGTGCCCTGTCCCCAGAGGTGGAGTCTACAGAGACAGGCAGGTTTCCTTGAGCTGCTGTGAGCTCCACCCAGTTCGAGCTTCCCAGCGGCTTTGTTTACCTACTTAAGCCTCAGCAAGGGCAGGCGCCCCTCCCCCAGCCTTGCTGCTGCCTTGCCGTGAGATCGCAGACTGCTGTGCTAGCAATGACGGAGGCTCCATGGGCGTGGGACCCTTCTGACCAGTTGTGGGATATAATCTCCTGGTGTGCCTGTGTGCTTAAAGCACAGTATTGGGGTGGGAGTTACCCGATTTTTCCAGGTGTTGTGTGTCTCAGTTCCCCTGGCTAGGAAAAGGGATTCCCTTTCCCCTTGCGCTTCCCAGGTGAGGGGATGCCTCGCCCTGCTTCAGCTCTCGCTGGTCGGGCTGCAGCAGCTGACCAGCACCGATTGTCCGGCACTCCCTAGTGAGATGAACCCAGTACCTCAGTTGAAAATGCAGAAATCACTGGTCTTCTGTGTCGCTCGAGCTGGGAGTTGGAGACTGGAGCTGTTCCTATTTGGCCATCTTGCTCCGCCCCCCCTCAGCTCCCAGGTATTTCAACACAGGTGAAATGTGCTTGATTGGGATACCTGAGGCTGAATACATATTAGAAAATGAATATAAAGTTGCATTAACAGGAGGAAAAGATTTTAATCATTCTCATTGTTTGGTTAACAATGGTAGGTGTAGCAACAGCAGCAACTACAACAACAACTCAACTATACAATTTAGCCAAGATTTAATGCAAAGGCTATCAGTGGCTTGTCTGAATGCCAGCCTGTAATTTTAAACTTGTATTCTGGCTTTCAGAAACAAATGCATTTCTCACCCGGAAGCCATTTGTAGATATATTTTCCAGCCCTCCTTTCCTTTTTCACCCTGAAATATACTCTATGAAATACGTTACATTTTATAAGTATTGGAAACAGCCAAATGTGAAACTGAAGTTAGGAACAAATTTGACAATATAAAGAAATTGCATCATTACAAGCTTCCAAGAAGTGTTTATAGTGCATTTATCACTGTCATTTGGCTTGTACTGGCCTCTTCTTAGAGACAGATATTTTTCTGTGAAAAACAGTAGCATGTGGAATTTTTTTGGCAGTTCTTCAGTTAATAACACAAATAACTGCTTAGACAAGTCATGATGACCTTTAAGAGTGATTCAATACATAATTCAGAGATGACCCACCAGTGTGAGTCAGACATTCCTTTAGTGCCAAAACAGTTTTTAGTTTTAGTGTTTTGTTCTTTTTAGAAAAAGAATAGGAAATTGCATATTACTTATGGTTTTTTTCTACTTGCAGGATGTCATTTAGAATTTCATGGTATGAAAAATCTTTTATTGATTGATTAATTTACATTACAGCTACTTCAAATATTGCTTCACTTATTATCCTGGTCGTAAAGAAGGTGTGTAAGTGAGTGATTCTCATTTATCTTAAAAAATGACAAAAGAAGGGACTGAGTTAAACATTTCTTTTCTGAACCTAATGTACATCCAGTATTTGAGCAAGTATTCTTGTTAATCTTCATTTCTTTATACCTTGAAAATACTTGCAGCAAAGTGCTTAAAGTGTACTAATCTTGTACAGCTCAGTGAGTTACCCATGTAACAACTACCTACATCAGGCGCCAAGAAATGTTTTGTGCAAAGTCCAGAGAGTAAATATTTTATGCTTTGAAGGCCATGTGGTCTCTGTCACAACTATTCAACTTTGCCATTGTAGCATAATAGCAGTCACAGACAATGAATAAACAAATAGGTGTGGCTATGTGCTAGTAAATATTTATTCAGGAACCCTGAAATTTGAATTTTACATAATTTTTATGTGTTATGAAATATGATTCTATGTTTTTCTTTTTCCAATCATTTAAAATGTAAAAACCATCTTAACTCCCTGACCATACAAAAGTAGGTAGTGGCCAAATTTGGCCCCCAGTTTGTAGTTTGCTCACTGCTGACCTAGATCAAGGTATAAAACATGACCAGTACCAGAGAAGTCTCCCTTAAGCCCCTTCTCCATTAATACCCTCCTTGTAGAGGTAAATGTCATTGACTTCTGTCACCAATGATTAGATTTGACTGTGCTTGAACTTTATGTAAATGGAATAATAGTGTCCATTCATTTGTGTCTGGCTTCTTTCACTCATTTATGTCTGTAAGATTCAGTCATGTTTTGGTGTGTGTCACAAATACATTTATTATTTCTGCACAGTATTCTGCCGTATGGGTATATAATTAATCATCAATTGTTTATTTGGTCTGCTTGTAGATATCTGGGCTGTTTCTAGTTTGGGGATATTATAAATAAAGCTGCTGTGAGCATTCTTGTACACATCTTTTGGTAGGCATAAGATTCATTTTTCCTGAATCAATCTTTGTGTGTGTGTGTGTGTGTGTGTGAGAGAGAGTGTGTGTGTGTGAGAGAGAGAGGGCGGAGGGGGAAATGTCTCCAGACAGGTTTGATTGGTGGTCAGAACCACTGACAATGCTTAGACTTATGAGACTGTCTGAGTCTCCCTTTTTAGAATTCTTCATGGAAACTACTAAGTGTCCAGTGGTAGACAGCAATAGGAAGGTACCTGGAGAATAGGTAAGATGGGTAATTTCGTGCTGTAGTAGGCACCACCATTCCCTAAGAGCACAGAGATCCTAAGACTGCAATAAGTGCCAGGCATGCTGACACACTGAAAATGGGGTATACCTAGCCCATGTGTCTGCCTTACAGGGAACATAAACGTAGAATGCACATAACACTGGAGGCTTGCTGAAGGATATCAATGTTTGACATTGGAGGTCTGGAAAATTGATCCTTTTATTATGTGATTCCCACACAGTTAAATTTGGTAAATCAAACCAGAAAAATAATATTTTCTTTTATTTTTATTATACTTTAAGGTTTGGAGTAAATGTGTAGAATGTCTAGGTTTGTTACATAGGTATACACATGCCATGGTGGTTTGCTGCACCCATAAACCCATCATCTACATTAGGTATTTCTCCTAATACTATCCTTCTCCTAGCCCCCAACCCCCTGAGAGGTCCCAGTGTGTGATGTTCCCCTCCCTGTGTCCATGTGTTATCATTATTCAACTCCCAATTATAAGTGAGAACATGTGATGCTTGGTTTTCTGTTCTTGTGTTAGTTTGCTGAGAATGATGGTTTCCAGCCTCATCCATGTCCCTGCAAAAGACATGAACTCATCCTTTTTTATGGCTGCATAGTATTCCATTGTGTATATGTGCCACATTTTCTTTATCCAGTCTATCATTGATGGGCATTTGGGTTGGTTCCAAGTCTTTGCAATTGTGAATAGTGCCACGACAAACATATGTGTGCATGTGTCTTTATAGTAGAATGATTTATAATCCTTTGGGTATATACCCAGTAATGGGATTGCTGAGTCAAATGGTATTTCTGGTTCTAGTTCCTTGAGAAATGGCCACACTGTTTTCCACAATGGTTGGACTAATTTACATTTCCACCAACAGTGTAAAAGCATTCCTATTTCTTCACATCCTCTCCAGCATCTGTTGTTTCCTAACTTTTTAATGATTGCCATTCTAACTGGCGTGAGATCGTATCTCATTGTGGTTTTGATTTGCATTTCTCTAATGACCAGTGATGATTAGGATTTTTTCATATGTTTGCTGGCCACATAAGTGTCTTCTTTTGAGAAGTGTCTGTTCATATCCTTTGCCCACTTTTTGATGGTTTTTTTTTTTTTTTGTAAGTCTGTTTAAGTCCTTTGTAGATAATGGTTATTAGCCATTTGTCAGATGCATAGATTGCAAAATTTTTCTCCTATTTTGTAGGTTGCCTGTTCACTCTAATGATAGTTTCTTTAGGTATGCAGAAGCTCTTTGGTTCAATTAGATCCTATATGTCTATTTTGACTTTTGTTGCCATTGCTTTTGGTGTTTTAGTCATGAAGAAGTCTTAGCTCATGACTATGTCCTGAATGGTATTGCTTAGGTTTTCTTCTAGGGATTTTATGGTTTTAGGTCTTACATTAAGTCTTTAATCCATCTTGAGTTAATTTTTGTATAAGGTGTGAGGAAGGGATCCAGTTTCAGTTTTCTGCATATAGTTAGACAGTTTTCCCAACACCATTTATTAAATCCTTTCCCCACTGCTTGTTTTTTTCAGGTTTGTCAAAGATCAGATGGATGTAGATGTGTCATGTGATTTCTAAGGTCTCTGTTCTGTTCCATTGATCTATATATCTGTTTTGGTACCAGTACCATGCTGTTTGGTTATTGTAGCCATGTAGTATAGTTTGAAGTCAGATAGTGTGATGCCTCCAGCTTTGTTCCTTTTGCTTTGGATTGTCTTGGCTATGCAGGCTCTTTTTTGGTTCCATATGATATTTAAAGTAGTTTTTTTCCAATTCTGTGAAGAAAGTCAATGGTAGGTTGATGGGGATAGCATTTAATCTATAAATTACTTTGGGCAGTATGGCCATTTTCACTATATTGATCCTTCCTATCTATGAGCATGGAATGTTTTTCCATTTATTTGTGTCCTCTCTTATTTCTTTGAGCAGTGGTTTGTAGTTCTCCTTGAATAGGTCCTTCACATCCCTTGAAAGTTGGATTCCTAGGTATTTTATTCTCATTGTCGCAATTGTGAATGGGAGTTAACTCATGGTTTGGCTGTCTGTCCATTATTGCTGTATAGGAATGCTTGTGATTTTTGCACATTGATTTTCTATTCTGAGACTTTGCTGAAGTTGTTTATCAGCTTAAGGAGATTCTGGGCTGAGACAATGGGGTTTTCTAAATATACAATCATGTCATCTGCAAACAGAGACAATTTGACTTCCTGTTTTCCTATTTGAATACCCTTTGTTTCTTTCTCTTGCCTGATTGCCCATGCCAGAACTTCCAATACTATGTTGAATAGGAATGGTGAGAGAGGGCATCCTTGTCTTATTCCAGTTTTCAAAGGGAATGCTTCCAGCTTGTGCCCATTCAATATGATATTGGCTGTGTGTTTGTCATAAATAGCTCTTACTATTTTGAGATATGTTCCATCAATACCTAGTTTATTGAGAGTTTTTAACATGAAGGGGTGTTGAGTTTTGTCAAAGGCCTTTTCTGCATCTATTGAGATAATCATGTGGCTTTTGCCATTGGTTCTGTTTATGTGATGGATTACATTTATTGATTTGTATATGTAGAACCAGCCTTGCATCCCAGGGATGAAGCCGACTTGATCATGGTGGATAAGCTTTGTAATGTGCAGCTGGATTTGGTTTGCCAGGGATATTGGCCTAAAATTTTCTTTTTTTTTGTTGTGTCTCTGCCAAGGTTTGGTATCAGAATGATCCTGGGCTCATAAAATTAGTTAGGGAGGATTCCCTCTTTTTCTATTGTTTGGAATAGTTTCAGAAGGAATGGTACCAGCTCCTCTTTGTACTTCTGGTAGAATTTGGCTCTGAATCCGTCTGGTCCTGGACTTTTTAGGTTTGGTAGGCTATTAATTACTGTTTCAATTTCAGAAGTTGTCATTGGTCTAATTCAGGATTCGACTTCTTCCTGGTTTAGACTTGGGAGAGTGTATGTGTCCAGTAATGCATTCATTTCTTCTAGATTTTCTAGTTTATTTGTGTGGAGGTGTTTATGATATTCTCTGATGGTAGTTATATTTCTGTGGGATCAGTAGTGATAGCCCCTTTATCATTTTTTATTGCATTTATTTGATTCTTCTCCATTTTCTTCTTTATTAGTCTGGCTAGTTGTCTGTCTATTTTGTTAATCTTTTCAAACAACTCGCTCCTGGATTCATTGATTCTTTGCAGGGTTTTTTTGTGTCTCTCTCTCCTTCAGCTCTGCTCTGATCTTAGTTATTTCTTGTCTTCTGTTGGCTTTTGAATTTGTTTGCTCTTGCTTCTCTAGTTCTTTAAATTGTGATGTTAGAGTGTCAATTTTAGATCTTTCCTGCTTTCTCTAGTGGAGATTTGGTGCTATAAATTTCCCTTTAAACACTGGTTTAATCATATTTCAAAGATTCTGATACGTAGTGTTTTTGTTGCCATTTGTTTCAAAGAACATTGTTGTTTCTGCCTTAATTTCATTATTTACCCAGTAATCATTCAGGAGGTTGTTCAGTTTCCATGTAGTTGTGTGGTTTTGAGTGAGTTTCTTAATCCTGATTTCTAATTTGATTTCACTGTGGTTTGAAAGACTTCATTATTATTTCCATTCTTTTGCATTTGCTGTGGAGTGTTTTACTTCCAATTATGTGGCCAATTTCCATATAAGTGTGATAAGGTGCTGAGAAGAATGTATATTCTGTTGATTTGGTGTGGAGAGTTCTGTAGATGTCTACTAGGTCTGCTTGGTCCAGAGCTGAATTCAAGTCCTGAATATCCTTGTTAACCTTCTGTCTCATTGATCTGCCTAATATTGACAGTGCAGTGTTAAAGTCTCCCACTATTATTGTGTGGGAGTCTAAGTCTCTTGGTAGGTCTGTAAGAACTTGCTTTATGAATCTGGGTGCTTCTGTTTTGGGTGCCTATATATTTAGGAAAGTTAGCTCTTCTTATTGCATTGCTCCCTTTACCAGTATGTAATGCCCTTCTTTCTTCTCTTTTTATTTTTGTTGGTTTAAAGTCTGTTTTATCACTGACTAGGATTGCAACCCCCACTTTTTTTCCTTTCCATATGCTTGGTAAATATTCCTCCATCCCTTTAATTTGAGTGTATGTTTCTCTTTGCACTTGAGATGGGTCTCTTGAATACAGCACACCAATGGGTCTTGACATTTTATCCAATTTGCCAGTCTGTGTCTTTTAATTGGGAGCATTTAGCCTGTTTTTCATTTATGGTTAATATTGCTTTGTGTGAATTTGATCCTGTCATTATGATGCTAGCTGGTTATTCTGCCCATTAGTTGATGCAGTTTCTTTATATTGTCAATGGTCTTTACAATTCAGTATGTTTTTGCAGTGGCTAGTACCGGTTGTTCCTTTCCATGTTTAGTGCTTCCTTCAGGAGCTCTTATAAAGCAGTCCTAGTGGTGACATTACCTCTCAGCATTTGCTTCTCTTTAGAAGATTTTATTTCTCCTTCACTTATGGAGCTTAGTTTGGATGGATATTAAATTCTGGGTTGAAAATTCTTTCCTTTAAGAATGTTGAATATTGGCCCTCACTCTCTTCTTGCTTGTAGGGTTTCTGCAGAGGGATCCACTGTTAGTCTGATGGTCTTCCCTTTGTGAGTAACCCGACCTTTCTCTCTGGCTGCCCTTAATATTTTTCCTTTCATTTTAATCTTGATGAATCTGATGATTATGTGTCTTGGAGTTGCTCTTATCTAGGAGTATTTTAGTGGTTTTCTCTTTATTTCCTGAATTTGAATGTTGGCCTGTCTTGCTAGGTTGGAGAAGTTCTCCTGGTTAGTATCCTGAAGAGTGTTTTCCAACTTGGTTCTGCTCTCCCCGTCACTTTCAGGTACACCAATCAAACGTAGATTTAGTCTTTTCACATAGTCTCATATTTCTTGGAGGTTTTGTTTGTTCCTTTTCATTCTGGTTTTCTGTAATGTTTTCTGCCTTTATTTCATAAGTTGATCTTCAGTCTCTGATATCCTTTCTTCTGCTTGTTTGATTCAGCTATTGATACTTGTGTATGCTTCACTAAGTTCTCGTGCTGTGTTTTTCAGCTCCATCAGGTAATTTATGTTCTTCTCTAAACTGGTTATTCTAATTAACAATTTGTCTAACCTTTTTTCAAGGTTCTTAGCTTCCTTGCATTGGGCTAAAACATACTCCTTTAGCATTTAGGGGAGAGAATTTCCTGACCCCTTGTGCTTCCCAGGTGAGGTGACACCCCACCCTGCTTTGGCTCACCCTCTGTGGGCTGCACCCACTGTCCAACCAGTCTCAATGAGATGAACTGGGTAACTTAGTTGGAAATACAGAAATCATCCACCTTCTGCATCAATCTCGCTGGGAACTGCAGACCAGAGCTGTTCCTATTCAGCATTGTTGCCAGCATTCTGGGAAAAATAATATTTTCTACAGTCAGATTGTGTGTGTGTGTGTGTGTGTGTGCGTGTTCCATATAACCTGGAACACGCACACACACAAAAACCTGACACCAAAAGTTTTCAGTGGGAAAGAAAATAGAATGGGAATGATTTTTCTCTTTCTCTTTCATCATGATTTTCCCCTTGTTTGTCTTAGCTTCACTCTCAGTCTTTCACTCTAAGTTTTTTTCTCTCTCTTTCTGTCTCTCTGTGTATATCTGTCTCCCACTCATTTCTTTGTGTATCTCTCTAAATCCCTCAGTTTCAATCATACTTTCTCTCAATTTCCCCCTCTGTATGTGTATATATGTATATGTGTGTGTGTTGCTGTTTCTCTCTTGATTTCTCTTCACATTCCATCACTGTCACTCATTGTATCTCTTTCTCTCTTCTTTCTCTGTGTATGAATATGTTTATCTCTCTCTATATATGTTTATATGCCTCTCACAGTCTGTTTCTATATATGAGTGTGCATCTATTATGTCAGTGTTTGTGTCTTTGTGTGTGTATCTCTTTCCATGGGTGTCTCTGTCTCTTTCTCACACCACACTTACTCACTCACTAACACACACATACAGGCCTGTCTCCTAGCCAAAGAGGAAACAAAGTAATATATTCTGGAACATTGCACCTATTCAGAAACAAGTGCAGTAAAGTAGAAGCTTGCTAGATAAGCACAGGAGCATCTTTCACCCTCATTCTGCTTGTTTAACTCTCAAGACCACAGTGGTTTAAATGCAAATTGCTATTGAGGTTTTTTCCAAGGCCATTCTTTTTAAATAAGTCAGCAGAGCTATCCTTAAATATTGGACAAAGATGAGGATGCTTACAAAGTATGATTTGAGAAAGCCCCCACACAGCAAAATTTGCCATAATTCTGTCATGCTATTTTTAGTGATTCATTTCATTAGCTTCAGCATTGCCTTCTTCTCTTTGAAAATGCAAATGTTCCCAATGAGATGTTAGTGGCTTATGAGAGGCAGAAGTTCCTTCTGACTACCTAGAATGGTGTGTGCATGCGTGTGTGTGTGTGTGTGTGTGTGTGTGTGTTATTGGAGGTGAAAGGGAATAGAAAATGGAAATGAAGAAAATAAAAGAAAAATTGGGAGATCCACTATCATTCATTGGGCAAACTTGGCCAAGTCACTTAGTTTCTGTAGACTTCAGTCAGAAAATGTAGGGAAAGAGTGATAAGGGAGCAGACTAGGCTTCAAGCCCCTCAACCCTGACTTTAATTAGAAACTCACCCCTATTACCAGATCTGTGTATTGAGTTTTCAAATGAGATTTTGATTGAAGAAACTTAAAGCAAATAAGTTTGGAAAAATTACTGGACTAGGTAAACTCTAAGTCCCCTTTCTACTCAGAATGTCTCTGATTCTAACCCTAAAGCCCAAGCATAGGACTACCTCCAGAAATTAGATATAGCTCATTTAAGAAAATGTATAGTAAAAGGGGATGCCAAATATTTCCATTGGTCAGTAATTCTTCAATTTGTATACTTAATTACTTTTGTTGTACTCTTTTATAAATTCCCCTGGTCATTTGACAGATTTATCCATGCTTTCTTGTAAGCATAAATTTGTAAACAAATCCTATTTTCCTGTTGATTTACATTTTAGTGTCAAAAGTGAATATACCCACAGAGAAGATTAGAGCCTCAATATGAACAAAAACACACTTAGAATACAGCTCAGTTTCCTTTTAAAGCAGAAAACAAAAGAACAAATATTTTTCTGAAAAATATTAGTCTGCGTCTGCATCACATACAATTTGATTATGCCACCATTAAAATATCATGTTAATTTGGCATTTGGGGGAATAAAGGGGGGCACCTGGACCTTGTCATCTTCCTAAAGTGTAAAATAGAAGTCATCATATTCTCACCTCCAACAGTCCATAGGACATTTCCCTTTGAACTTTGAAGGCAATGGCTTTCATCTGACTTTGCCTTGAAAGTTCCCAGGTATGCGTCACTATTATTGAATCCAGTAGCTTCACCCCATTCGGTAGACTCTGCTAATGAAGAATCCTTGTGCTCTTTCCCATTCATGGGGTTTGTATGAGCTGAAAAGCACAAAAATTCAGAATAGTTTGAAGTAGCTTCATGACCCTGTTCAGCTTTTCAAGTGACTTTCCAATACAGTTCTCTTTAAATGTACTTCTAATGGTTTGTAAATAAAAGCTATTCCCAGTCTCCCCAGCTTTGGCCTGCTGAACAATTTCAAGGAACCTTTCTATGAATCATTTTGGGGAAAGCTGAAGAATCTAATAATTGTAAGAAGTAGTCCCTAATTTGTGGCTTTTAGGAAATGTAGTTTCACATCAGTTGACTCTTCCTGTAGCTGAAGAAAGTCCCCAGAATTTCATATAGTTTCATAATAAGGCACATTTGTGTTCTGAGTGCCCGAAAAGCCCTCTAACATGCAAGTCAAAATATAATGCAGTATTTCTTTTTACCAGCTACTCATACATCTCCACATTATCAGGGATTGGGGGGGCCAGGATGCATGATAATTCAGCAATCCTGCCCTCCTAATGGAGAGACCTTGGTAGAACACAGCCCCTATCTCTTTCCATTGCTGTTTAGTTGTCCAGGGAAAATATTGCTGAGTTATAAGAAAGACAGGATGAGGGGAGACTAGTTTGAATTGGTGGGAAATGTTAATGATAAGCTATGTGAAAATAAATTAAGTATTTTTACAAAATTTTCATGCATAATAAGGTGAAACAGGCTAAAGAAGGGCTTCCTAATAGGACTTCCTCCAGGGACCTGCTTTCAGATATTGGTTGGAAGTTTAGCTAATTAACTTAACAATTATAAATAAATGAAGGGAGTACTTTTAAAGTATTGAACAATGCATGGAAAGTTGGTATTTTAAGGAATTTTATAAATCTTTGCAGGAAAAATTTGTTTACCATTGTAATTAGCTTGGCAAATTGGCTTCTTAGAGTATAAAAGTAAGTAGGCTGGTGTCTGGATTTTCACCAATTCCAAATTAATGAATTCCAAACTAAAGTCATTTGACTGCATGCTGCCCAGCTTGTGTGCATTCAGTTCTTTCCCCTACACCTCCACATCCCAACCCATAACTTATGTAACCCAAACAGGGTATTTCTTTTCATTGATAGTAACTCTTGCATAGAAAGAAATTAGGGAAATGAATATTTGTTGTTGGTGTTGTTCACGGTTACTCCTTTTGGAAATTGACTGAACAAAGCACTCTTCCTCTAGGCCATGTGACATGAGAAAGTGGGTTTGAAATACTGGACCCTTCTGATGAGATTGTACCTATATCTATGATGAAAGAGTTCTCTTCACAAACTTATTGTGTACACAAGAGAAATATTAGCCTACTTCAGTGTGAAGACCTCAGCAGCAGCATTTGTATCCCCAAACTGAATGTCCTAATTATAAATGAGCCATGTCTATTTGTCAAACCACTTACAGATCTCCGAGATATATAGCTTTGCCTTTTATCCTCTTGTCTCAGTCATTGGGATTACTTTATGTACTTGAAAGTAATGAGATTGCATTTTCCTCTGAAAATACCCTATCACTCATACTTTTCATTTAAGGCAGACTGACCTTTCCCCCCAATTAGAACAAATTAGTGATGTTTTACTTCATCTCAAAACCACTGAGCCATTGTAAGGGCAGAGTCGATGATGGGTCCCTAATGGGGCCTTGGAAGCTGAGCGGGAGAAAAAGGAACAGAGAAAGCAGAAGGTCTAAAGGAAGTAGGGGTAGGGATTCAAGGGATTGTGAAGAGAGCGGGTGGTAGTAGTAGTGTGTAGGACTCAAAGGAAAGTAAAGGAAATGAGGGTGGGGTGACCTGGAAACAAGGAAGAAAAGCCTAGATATTGCAGAGCAGGTAGGGTGTTAAGACTGCAAAAGGAGAAAGACAGAAAGACAGGTGTGAGGTACATTGAGCCTCAGAATGGGAGGACACAGGAAGAGTGGTGAAGGGGCTGCCGCATCTGCTTATAAGTGACTCATTTGCTCCTGCTCTAAGCAAGTAAAAAAAAGCTCTAGCTTGCTAACTGGCTGTCAATATTTCTGTCTTACTGCCTTTTCTCTTTCATAATAATAGTCATATATTAGGATAAATAGGTAGATAAGAAGTTGCCCAAGGAGCAATGCTTTTGTTAAAAAAACAAAGGATGGTATCAGAGTCAGGCAGTTTTATATTAGATTTACCGTGAAGTCTGGCAAGCCATCTAATTTCTCAGAATTTCACTATCTGTATTCATAATTAAGGGCAAAAAAAATGCTATTCTCTAATGTTGTGGCTAGTATCAAAGTAAATCGTTTATAGGCAAGGGCCAAGCACAGGGTCTGGCATGTAGTAAAGGCATAATAAGTTAGCCCTGGATCCTCACAACAACTTTTACAGATATACAAAATCATGTGTAGCCCTTTATTTGTACTGTCAGATAAAAATTATAGGAGTCCATTGTTTTGGACTAAGCTTCTGCACTATGCCTCAACAGACCAGACTAAAAATCAAAATGGAGTCACCCGTGCTAAAGTTCCACATTACCAAACAGAAACTAAGTTGTTATCTGACTTTCCCAGAAATCAGGAGAAAGAGGTAACTGCCAGTTTCCCATACAAGCCAGTTTAAATTTTCAATTGACATCATAATGAAGTTCCCTCTCCTTTCATCCTTACCAAAAAAAGGGTAGCTTTAAGTAATTGGATGTGAACTAATGAGTTATTTTTCTACACTTCTGTCTCCCTGTCCTCACCTGATAAGAAATGCATCTTTGAAATCACTATTACTCTTGTTGTTCTTTCCTTCTGTTTTCTTCAGCCCTTCTCCATCTATAAACTTCTTCTCTTCATCTTATTGGAACACCTACTCTATTTTATGAATTAATGTCACCCAATTCTAAGATCATAAATAAAGCCAAACGAAATTTGTTGTAATTTTTTTTCTTTTGACCCATCCAGAGGCCCTGAAGGGATGTGAAGGAGACTGCTGATGTCCTGAGACCCCTTGAGGAACACAGAAAAAGGCACTGCTAAACCCATTTTCTGGAGGGCATACCCTGTCTTCCCCATGGATCCCCAAGAGTTTTGAATAAGTTTCTCTCAGATCTGAGCTCTGCTGTCTTTTGCATTTGAGCTTTGATAAATTCAGCTTTGAGTGTACTAAGTCTAGTTTGTGCTGTGAAAGAGCATTTGATTTTGTGATACCTAGGATTAGTTTGTGCTTTGGCAGGGCACGTGACTTTTGGATTTGTGGTGGCTGACAACTCACTGGCAATGGATGCATATTTTGCTGTCTCTTTGGAAATGTCTTCTGTTTGGTTCCATAAAATGTTTGAGTTAAGCTCGTAAGAATATGGCTGGACAGAAAAGGAGGTTGCACCCAATTTTTAGCTGGCATATGGCCAAACAGAAATTTGGGTTGTACTCCATTTGCAAATAGAGTAAAAGACTGCAGTTTTAAAGGTAACTGACAGCAGTTGCAGTAAGTGGTTATTACTGTAGGGGGCATAAACTCTGCCTTTTGGAATTAGCAGATATGTGGGATCTTTTTTCTTGCACGCTTAGTTAAGGGAGGCCTCAGATATCTGACTGCTCAGACAGAAACTAGAAAATTATTGGCTAAGTTGGTAAAGGAGATCTTAGATCCAAAGCCATTTGGGGTCTGAGAGACCCGAGATCCAAAATAAAAATGGGATCCCTAATTTTGAAAGATCTGAGTACTCCATCTTCCATTAGACTTGCCCCTTTTTTTGTGTATAAGATTTCTGGCCTTGGAAGCCACAAATATTTATGAAACTGGAAAAATCTTCCAAAAGATAATTAAGAATTACCATGGCCATTGTATGGAACATTCCAGATGAACAAGTCTATTCATCTAAGAAGAGCACTTGAATCCCAAGCCTCCCAAATTACGCAGAAAGAACAGGATTCTTGTTGGCATTCAAAAGCTTCAAAGAGACAATAGAATTTTAACATAGCTTTTTAAAAAAGATTCATTGCAAAAACCTAATAAAAAGCTAAAAATGCAAGGTATTTAGTATACCAAGGATGATAGAATTGACATGACTCCTACCACTCCCCTCTATCCTACTTTGCTTGAATATTCACAAGTGTACTCCTGAATATTCACAGTCTACTAACTCTCTGTCTGAATTTCCTTTCTTCTCCAAAAAAAGCCAAACATTTTTCTTATAAGAATAGAACAACCCCAAAATTGGAGATAATCCCCAAGTGACTTACACTCCTCAGGCAAAAATGGAGCTCAGCGCCATAGTTTAAAAACACCCTAAAATTAAGGAAGACTTTCAAAAGTTATCTAAAGGATTCAGGGTCTTAATTATAACTTATGACCCCATGATACTTGCTCTATACCAACTAATACACATGTGGGACCTCAGAAAGCCCAAAAACGTATAAAAGAAGCAGAATGTTATTCTCTTGAGAATGATATCAAGGACCTGACAAGCCCCACTTGGTCTATTTATGGCCCAGGCAAAATCCAAAAGATTGTAAATAATCATTTGAAAGCCATTCCCAAAGTGTTTCAGTTCATGGCAACCAACAACCTAGAATGAGTTTCAGGCCTGTCCCAGGGCACTTTTCGAATTGATGACCCCTAAAACACCAGCTTCCAAAAAATTGTTGCCATTCCTAGAAACAACCAGGACATTGAAAAATGCATTGTCCCCAGATATTTTGAGGAAAACCCCTAAAACAGGCTGCCCACCTTCTGATAATCTTTATGTTAACCACCAGGACTGAAGGTCCTCTGGGGGAAGCTCCAGTAAGTTTCTATCAGTTTTTCTTTGGCCTACTCATTAACAAGCTTCAAGCTGAAGTCTAACTAAGAAACAAGCAAAGTTGAAAAGACTGCCTATCAAATTAAATGGTCTCCAAAAGACAACTTTCAGACAATTAGGTAGCTATTTTGAAACTCTTTGAAAAAGAAATTTACATCCGTATAGGAAATCTCCATTTCTAAGGGTATTTCCCTCTTTGCATCTAAACCATTAGAAGCTTTTACAATAGTAAAGATATTGGACTTAAGGTTTACATAACAAACCTTACCTTTGTTTAAGGTACTTCTCTGGTCATCTTGTCTTAATTCGACCTTTACATATGCCTTTCTTTTTCTTTTGGCAAATAACAGTGTTTGGATCTGAGTTCTACAAATTATTTATCTTGTTTCATCTGGGAAGTCATCCCTTTGAAAGTGCAAATTTAAGGTTGCCTAGCTAGCAATTTATTGGGGCAATGGAATAGGTGATTGAAAGAATGCCTAACATTCACATGCTGCAAAAATGGTTAATGGGAAATAACATGAGATAACAACTAGTTTTGTTTAATGTCTCATAGAACTTTCATGAATAGTTTAAACATAGTTATTAAAAATAAGTAAAATAGCTATAGATGTTTATAGATAAACTCTTCATAGTTTCAAAAATATGTTTGGTAATTTGAAACCTTAAAGTGAAATTAAGTAATAGATACTCATGAAATGTCTGAATCATTCTAAATAAGTTAAAATAGCAAACATTAATTATTAAGCATAAGTTTAAATTTATATACTTTAGTACTTTTTTATATGATATAGAGAAGCAAAATATATTTGAGTTTCTTAATAAACATTAATTTTTTCTATGAGTAGGTACATAGTTCTAGAAATTATAAGATGTATATTCATAAAATATTGCTATGTGACAAGCAGTTTACATTGCTTACTTTCTAGATTTTACAATAAATTATGGTTACTGAGAGTTTAAAATTCTAATTAACACATACTTAAAGTACTTAGAAATAAGGAAAACAAGTCTGTATGCGAAGTGTACAGGGAAAGTAAGATGTGTTTTTGGTGAGAACATTTGTAAAAAGACATGGGGACACATATTTTTAAAAAACAGCAATTTTCAGAGGTTATTTAAAGGTTGCTTCAAAATATGGATTTATGAAAGAAATAGAAACAATAGAAATAGAATTATAAGGGAAAAGTAAGTAGGAGAGATGTAGAACAAAATAATAACTATGAGGATATGTATTTGGGAAAGAAAGTTGAAAAGAGTATTTTCTCTTTTGCATGTGAGATAACTTTGTGTGGTAAAAATGATCAGGGGAAAAGGAAAGTAAATTTTGTCCTAAGGTAGAAGGCCAAAATAATAAAAGAAAATATAGGACAAAAATAAAGTTTCAAGCAAGTTGAAGAAGAGTTATGGAAGATTAATCTTATGAAAGAATTTTTATGTATGATGAAGTTGGCTAAAATTTTACTAAAATTTTAGTAAAATTATTAATAAATTTTACTAAAAGTTGAGCAGTAGTATAAAAAGTACACTGATTCAATGCCAGAGTTCGCACCCCTGTGTTGGAACAATAGGGTTTTCTCAGAACATTCATCTGCTCTTAATAGAAAATTATGAGAGGTTTTACTTTAGCTTTTAGGTAACTAGCCTAGGGAACAGAAATTCCATATTCATCACAATAGTTTCTTTTGCTTTGTGCCTTTGAAATATTTTGTCTCTTTGGTTTTATTTCATAGTGACCTGTGATTTTTATTCTGATCAAGTGTTTTAAACATTTAATGTCTGACAAATTTCTCAAAATTCAAAATTCAGTATTTTTGAGTTAGAATTAACTTTGAGATGTTCCTGAGGGCCCTGGAACTTCTCAGAGGATGTGTAAAAGAGATATGAAACCAAATGGGCTTATCTGATTATCTGATGTGTTAAATTATATGAGAAGCATTGCCAACATAAGGAATGATTACTAACCTTCTTTGAGTTATATTTCTATGGATATGTTACTAATGCATTCTAAAATTGTACACAGTTCGTAGAAATCTGATGTGTCTTTGTATAAATGCTGTGAGTAATAACTTTGATTATTTTAAATTGTTGTATGTCACAGAAATAACAAAATGTCCTTGTCAATTGAATAACTTTCATCAAGTTTTTAAGCATGGCTATTTTATGTCTTGATGTCCACAGTTAATTGCTTTATTCTGACGCCTTTCTGAAAGCTTCTTGCAAGCAATTTTAATCCTAAAGCATTACGTCTTCAAAGAGGTTCATGGAAAGAACGAAAAGAACTCTGACAAGTACACATTTCTAATAACTCTGAGTTCATAATTTTGGACTGAATTTTGAAAAATCTAATGAAGAAACTGATAAGTTTGTGAAACTGCTAACCAAGATCAGAGCAAGAATTAATTACATGAGACTGAATGAATTGATTAAAAAGAATTATGGATTTTTAAGTCTTCTTTATTTGAAACTGCTTGTTGTTTTAAAAAGCATTTTTAAATTGACATAATAATTTTACATATTGATGGGGTATATAATGATGTTGTGATACATATAATGTGTAGTAATCAGATCAGGGTAGTTAGATATCCATCATCTCAAACATTTATCATTTCTTTATGCATGTTCTGTATTGGGAGCATTTAGTATCCTCCTTCTTGTTATCTGAAACGTCATACTGCAGTGCTACAGAACACTAGAAGTTATTCCTGCTATCCAGTTGTAATTTTGTATCTTTTAACACATCTCTCTCTATACCCCACCTTGCTGGTTCTTTTAAAGTTTTGTATTTTAGATTTAAGAAAATCGTTTTTCTTTTCATGTTATCTATAGCTTACAACAATTTGGTAGAACATACTTTTGTAAACAAAAATTGAAACATTTGTTTTTCTTAAGAAACTGTGAGTATTCTCATTTTTGTGGCAATATAGTTATTTGCATAAGTTCAGTAAGAATCTGCTCTCCTTTAACAGGATACAATCAGAAGCATTCATTATGTTACCAAGGCACTGAGTAAAATGTCATATTTGAAAGCCTGCACAGAATGCTTGGCTTTAAGGGTTCCCAGCCTTACAGTGAATGAGCAAAATGTTTTCACTTTCTGACAGGCCCAGGAACCTCAATGTATTAGATACATCAGGCAAAGTCTAATGTCTGCCTTGGTTTGGCTTCAAATCTTCAAGAGGTTTTCAAAAGACTAATTTGAGGTTCCTTGTCAAAATTTCCAGCAAAGCAAATTTAAATGGAGCCCATGTGATTATTCTTGCTGTACTTATGTAAATTATCAGGCAAATTGGTCTTACCATGATTATCTTCAATAGAAATTGGGGTGACTGTAGAGAGAAAAATTGTTTCAAAAGAAAATTGTAGTATTCCTGTTATTAGAATATTGCACCTTTCATTGGTTTTGAGTTTTTATTATCTACCTATAGACTAGACTGGATTTTGAATTCTAGTTTTCTCTAATATCTGGCTACAACTCTCCAAACAAAAATGAAAACTCCAAGTTTCTGAAGGCTCTATCAGCTGAAGTTGGATAACTTGAAGTAAATTTCAAAGGATAAGTCTCATGCCTGCTGCATGGGCTACACAGAGAATTCACCAGAATACCCAATGCCACAACTAGAAACATTCAAATTGCAAACCAGGACTACACTTTGTTGTATTGTTGATTTCATGCTGTAGACAGCTTTTCCCAAGATTGTCAGGTAAAGACTCTCTATCATAATAAGACTCTTAACCCTCTTAATTTTTCCTTATGCCTACCTCTTTCAATTGGCAAGATAATGCTGTTGGCAGCAGCGGGCCAGCTGGAGCGGCCACTGGTTGCCACACCAGCTGCTGCAGGGAGGGCATGGGGAGAAGGTGGACAGCCCCCATGCAGCCCACCACCCTGGAGGCCACCATGATGGGTCCAGGCTGGGTCACCCACCAGAGGGGAAGCAGCATGGAGGGGGAGCAGTGCAACTGGGCAGAGAGGGATCCCAGGTGGAGCTGGGCCCAGGGTGGTGCTGGCTTGCACATGGAGTGCTGGACTGGGAGGCAGAGCTGGGGCCACACTTTGGAGGCCCAGGGCTGGAAGTGGGAGCACTGCCCACTTCTAGGACCCAGCCAATGGCACAACCACTGCACCCACCCCTCCGAGGGTCAGTATCCCTTGGAGGCATAGGATCCAGGCTGGTAGAATGAGCTGAGCACAGCCTGCCAGACTGAGTGGGCAGAATGGGCCCAGTGAACCCAAGCAAAACTCAAGTAAAGGTGCCACAATCCACAGGTTTCTTGTCAGAAAAGTGACACCCCAAAGATCCTGTAACAATGCTGTAGTTAAAATTTCACTATCAGTAGCTTCTGCAGGTAACTTGTAGTCCTTGCTTTAATTTAACCCAGTCATTGTCATTGCCTGCTAGATTACCTACTAATTAAACAGAGAAGAATCCGTGCACTTGATGACACTTCTTGTTGCACACAGATAAATACATTGGGTATTGTAGAGCAGACTTCTTGGTTAAAATGGGTAGGTGCCTTGTCTGTCTGTTCTACTTTAGTTGTTGCAGTTTATGGGTACCCTGACTGATGAATATACTACAAACTTTTGGTATTATCTTCCTGATAGTCACAATGGTAGTCTCCCTGGTGCATTGTATCTACTCAAAAAGTTTTTAATGTTTCCACACAGCCATCTGTCAAAAGTCAAATGATATCTTTGGCTGGAACAAAAACTCAAAGAAACACATTAGAATAAGGAGGACACCAAAACATTTAAATGGAATGCACAGACTAAACCCCAAATTATGGTAACTGAGAGTAGTGCTGATGCTCTAAGTTTTGGTTATGTTTTCACATAGATGATTAGTTAACATCACCTAGGTGACCTCTTATAATTTCTCACCTAGGAGAGACCATGACCAAAAAGCGGACATTTTCAAATAAAATTATAAGAGGTCATTGTTATGGATTAAGCTTCTGCACTAGGCCCCAACAGACCAGACTAAAATCAAAATGATGTCACCAATGCCAAAGTTCCATGTCACCGAACCCAAACTAAGTTGTTATCTGACCTTCTGAGAAATCAAGGAAAAGGGATAATAGTCATTTTCCCAAACAGGTCAGTTTAAATCCCAAATCAGCATCAGGATGAAGCTCCTCTGCTTTGATCCCTACACAGGAAAGTAGCTTAAAGTAATCTGATGTGAACTAATCAGTTGTTTTTCTACTATTCTTTCTTCCTGTCCTTGTCTTACAAAAGAAAGTTTCTTTGGAACAATTAATACTCTTAGTTCTTTGCTTTTGCTTTCTTCAGCCCTTCTCTGTTCATAAAGCCAATGTCTTTTGTTCAGTTCATTGGAACACTTATTCTATTTTATGAAATAAAGTGTTGCCTGATTCTAGAATCACAAATAAAGTCAACTGCAATCATTAAACTCAATTTGTTGTAATTTTGTCTTTTGACAGTACAGAGTAGGCAAACCACTTCATGGTAAGATTTGAGAGACCCACAGAAGGTTTGCCCTTGCAAAGTTTCTTCTTGCCAAACCTGTCAAAGTCCCCAAAATTACATACTTAGGAGTCATTTGTATGATTTAAAGTACTATTTGCAGACAGTTCTCCTTCAAATCTGACCATCTTTCCTCGGGCAACAAGAAAACGTTTATTTAGTTTCTGTTCTGTTTCGTACACTGTATATTTTACTCTATACTTCTTAAACAGTGAACACATAACCTTTGGAGGAAGCGGAAGCAATAAAATGGTCTTTTTGGACCTTTAGTTTTACTTCTAGATTTAGGAGAAAGCAATGAAGTAATTTAACTAATATATAGTTTAAAACGTTATTATTATTTCCAGCAAATAAAATACAACACCAAAAAGAAAGTAATCTGAATGAATTTTAAAGATGAAGCATGAACATGAGCCTTCAAGGTCATTTTCCACTGAGACCAATTTGGTCTGGGTACTCAGCCCCTTGAGGAATATAAGATCAATCTTGTTATAGTTAGATAGTCTAATCTGTCATAACTAATAGACCCAAAATCAAAATACCTCAACTACAAGAAAAGTTTACTTTTTGTTCACATCAGAGAGTAAAGTGGATATTTTTGGTCAGTTGGTGGCTTTTCTCCATGTGGTGATTAAGATATCCAGGTTGCCTCCAGCTCACAATTCCATTATCCCCTGTACCAGTGTTTCTCAAATGTTAATAAGCATTTAAATTTCCTGTCGATCTTGTTAAAATGCAAATTGTGATTCAATAGCTGTGGGTGGGGGCTGAAATTCTGTATTTCTAATGAGTTCCCTGGGGGATCAAATACTGCTAGTCTCAGGAATGCACTTGAGAAGCAAGGCTATGGAGCAATGTTTATCAAACCTGATTGCAGATTACAATGGCCTGGGGAACTTTCAAAGAATCCATTTTAATGACATAATTTATAAACAATAAAATTCACCCATGCAAAATGTACATGGCCATGAGTCTTGAAAAATGTATTTACCCATGTAATTTTTACCATAATGAAGATATGGATAATTTTCATCATCACAAAAAGTGCTTTTGTGTTCCCATGTAGTCAATGCCCCTCACCTTCACTCCCAAGCAATAATTGATGTACTTTCTATCATTATAGATTACTTTGAATTTTCTATTATTTTACATTTATAGAATGACATATTCCTGGCTTCATTAACTCAGCATAACATTTTTGAGATTTATCCATGTCATTTTATGTATTAGTAATTTGTTCTTTTCAATTACTGAGTTGTGTTCCATTGTACCTACATACCCAATGATGGAAAGTTTTGTTGTTTCCAGTTTTTGTGACTGTGAATAAAGTCACTTTAACATTCATGTACAATAGTTTGAATTGAACATGTTTTCATTTTCTTGAGTAATTATCTAGAAGTGGTCTTGTTAGGTTATATGGTTGATATATGTTTAACCTAAAAGTTAAACAATGTTTTCTAAAGTGGTTACTGTCATGAGCATCCGTGTGAATGAAAGGAATGAGGCATATCCCCCATATATCTCCCAACTTCCTGAGTCCAGCACAAACACATTCCTCCATATTTCTTTCAAACTTCAGAAAAACATCACCTGGGAGATCTCCGATAAGGAATGCTAAATGTATAATGTTAACCAATTGTAATGCTGTAACCGAGAGAATTACCTTGTTCCCTGTAACTTTACATATCCTGTTTACATCGGGCTA
>NW_012102798.1:5313897-5315250 GCF_000951045.1 Mandrillus leucophaeus
AGAGAATTACCTTGTTCCCTGTAACTTTACATATCCTGTTTACATCGGGCTATAAAAAGCAAGCACTCGCATTGTTCGAGGCCCTCCTGTATGCTGTGGAATGGAAGGACCAAGTTCAAACTTGTAGTAAAGACCCTTGCCACTTGGCTTTGACTCTGGACTCTGGTGGTCTTCTTTGGGGAACAAACGGTCTGGGCATAACATGAAGAGACCACCAAACAGGGTTTGTGTAAGCAATAAAGCTTTTTAATCACGTGGGTGCAGGTGGGCTGAGTCCGAAAAGAGAGTCAATGAATGGTGATAAGGGTGGGGCCGTTTTATAGGATTTGGGTAGGTAGAGGAAAATTACAGTCAAAGGGGGGTTGTTCTCTGGCGGACAGGAGTGAGGGTCACAAGGTGCTCACTAGGGGAGCTTTTTGAGCCCACATGAGCCAGAAAAAGGAATTTCACAAGGTAATATCATCACTTAAGGCAAGGACTGGCCATTTTCACTTCTTTTGTGGAGGAATGTCATCAATTAAGGCAGGGGCAGGGCATTTTTACTTCTGTGATTCTTCAGTTACCTCGGGCCATCTGGGTGTATGTGTGCAAGTCACAGGGGATGCAATGACTTGGCTCTGGCTCAGAGGCCTGACATTCCTGCCTTCTTATATTAATAAGAAAAATAAAACAAAATAGTGTTGAAGTGTTGAGGCGGTGAAAATTTTTTGGGGGTGGGCAATGTTTCTCAGGGCTGCTTCAAGCGGGATTAGGGGTGATGTGGGAACCTAGAGTGGGAGAGATTAAGCTGAAGGAAGATTTTGTGGTAAGGGGTGATATTATGGAGTTGTTAGAAGAAACATTTGTCATATAGAATGATTGGTGGTGGCCTGGATGTGGTTTTGTATGAATTGAAAAACTAAACAGAAGACACAAGGTCTGAATAAGAGAAAGAGAAAAACAGGTATTAAAGGACTAAGGACTGGGAGGACCCAGGACATCTAATTAGAGTGTCTAAGTAGGTTCAACATAGCCTTGCCAGCAAAGATTATTTATTTACTTTAAGAGGAAATTTAGAGTGGCAGTTTGGGATAGCACCAAGCTGTGATGGATTGGAGAAACAGTGTAAATCAGCAGTGTAAACACAAGCAGGGCATTTATGAGTAGTTGAGAATGGTGAATAAGAGTACGACTAGACAGAAGATAGTAGGGATGACAAGGTTTTTGGGGTGCAGTCCAAGTTGGGCTGGTGTCTGGAATGAGACTGGGACCTAATAAAAAGGAGTGTCCACACAGAAGCTCAAATGGGCTGTAATCTGTAGCATTCCAAGGACAGGCCTGAATTCTGAGAAGGGAAAGTGGTAAAAGTATTGT
>NW_012102798.1:5315508-5316034 GCF_000951045.1 Mandrillus leucophaeus
TTTGTCTGTCTGTGTCTGTTCTGAATCTGAATCTGTGACTCGCGAGGTCTGAAACTGGAGCTGGTGCAGTTCTGGCGGATGCACTATAGGACGACCAGCGGAGACCAGTGGGAGATGTCCCCTGGCTCTCGTCTGATCTAGATTGCGATCTGGGCTGCCTGAGCGGGATCGCAATCCGAGCAGCTAACTCTGACCCGGGCTTCCGGTGTGTGCTTGCGATCTGGGCTGCCGGAACGCCATCGCGATCTGAGCAGCTAACTCTGACCCGGGCTACCAGTGCGCACTTGTGATCTGGGCTGCCAGAGCGCCATCGCGATCCGAGCAGCTAACTCTGACCCGGGCTTCCGGTGCGCGCTTGCGATCTGGGCTGCCAGAGCGCCATCGCGATCCGAGCAGCTAACTCTGACCCGGGCTTCCGGTGCGCGCTTGCGATCTGTGCTACCGGAGCCGCTTGCGATCTGTGCTACCGGAGCCGCTTGCGATCTGTGCTTCCGGTGCGCGCTTGCGATCTGTGCTACCGGAGCCG
>NW_012102798.1:5316084-5324962 GCF_000951045.1 Mandrillus leucophaeus
CAGAAGCTCAAATGGGCTGTAATCTGTAGCATTCCAAGGACAGGCCTGAATTCTGAGAAGGGAAAGTGGTAAAAGTATTGTCTAGTCCTTTTTAAGTTGGTGACTGAGCTTGGTGAGGTGTGTTTTTAAAAGACCATTAGTCCATTCTACCTTTCCTGAAGATTGAGGATGGTAAAGGATATAAAGTTTTCACTGAATACCGAGAGCCTGAGAAACTGCTTGGGTGATTTGACTGTTAAAGGCTGGTCAATGTCAGACTGTACAGAGGTGGGAAGGCCAAACCAAGGAATTATGTCTTACAGAAGGGAAGAAATGACTGCGATGGCCTTCTCAGACCCTGTGGGAAAGGCCTCTATGAATCCAGTGAAAGTGTCTACCCAGACTAAGAGATATTTTAGTTTTCTGACTCGGGGTATGTGAGTAAAGTCAATTTGCCAGTCCTGGGCAGGGGCAAATCCCCGAGCTTGACGTGTAGGAAAGGGAGGGGACCTGAACAATCCCTGAGGGGTAGTAGAATAGCAGATGGAACACTGAGAAGTTATTTCCTTGAGGATAGATTTCTAGGATGGAAAGGAAATGAGAGTTTCTAAGAGACAGGCTAGCGGCTTGTAACCTAGATGGAAGAGGTTATGAAATGACGACAGAATGGAATGGGCCTGTGAGGCTGGAAGGAGATACTTTCCTTGGTCTAAAAACCATTTGCCTTGTGTGGGAAGAGATTGATAGGTGGAAGTTTCAGCAGGGGAGTAGGTGGGAGTGGCCGATGTAAAGAAGGAAAACTGCTGTGAGGGATAGAAGTTGGAATGCTAGCTGCTTTTTAAGCTATCTTATCAGCATAAACATTGTCCTGAGTGATGGTTAGGGGAAGAAAATAGATTTTGGAAGTTATGAGAACTGTAGAGAGTTGAGCATAATTTGTGATTTTTAGGGCCTCTAACAGTATTAAAGCAGTGGCAGCCGCTGCACACAGACATGAGGGCTAGGCTAAAACAATAAGGTCAAGTTGTTTGGACAGAAAGGCTACAGGATGCAGTTCCAGTTCTTGTGTACGAATTCTGACCACACTAACCATGCCTAGGAAGGAAAGGAGTTGTTGTTTTGTAGAAGGGATTGGGGTTTGGGAGATTAGCAGGATACAATCAGCAGGCAGAGCACATGTGTTTTTATGAGAATTATGCCGAGATGGGTAACAGATGAGGAAGAAATTTGGGCTTGACTGAAGTAATGGGGGCTGTCTGTGAAGCCTTGTGGCAGTACGGCCTAGGTAATTTGCTGAGCCTGATGGGTGTCAGGGTCAGTCCAAGTGAAAGTGAAGAGAGGCTGTGATGAAGGGTGTAAAGGAATAGTAAAGAAAGTAAGTTTGAGATCCAGAACAGAATGATGGGTTGTGGAGGGAAGCATTGAGGATAGGAAAGTATATGGGTTTGGCACTACAGGGTGGAGAGGCAAAACAATTTGGTTGATATGGTACAGATCTTGAACTAACCTGTAAGCCTTGTCTGGTTTTAGGACAGGTAAAATGGGGGAATTGTAAGGGGAGTTTACAGGCTTTAAAAGACCATACTGTAGCAGGCGAGTGATAACAGGCTTTAATCCTTTTAAAGCGTGCTGTGGGATGGGATATTGGCATTGAGTGGGGTAAGGGTGATTAGGTTTTAATGAGATGGTAAGGGGTGCATGATCAGTCGCCAATGAGGGAGTAGAGGTATCCTATACTTGTGGGTTAAGGTGGGAGGATACGAGAGGAAGATGCAAAGTAGGCTTTGGGTTGGGGAGAAGGGCAGCAATGAGATGTGGCTGTAGTCCAGGAATAGTCAGGGAAGCAGATAATTTAGTTAAAATGTCTTGGCCTAATAAGGGAGCTGGGCAGGTGGGGATAAGTAAAAAGGAGTGCATAAAAGAATGTTGTCCAAGTTGGCACGAGAATTGGGGAGTTTTAAGAGGTTTAGAAGCCTGGCTGTCAATACCCACAACAGTTATGGAGGCAAGGGAAATAGGCCCTTGAAAAGAAGGTAACATGGAGTGGGTAGCCTCCGTACTGATTAAGAAGGGGGCAGACTTACCCTGCACTGTAAGAGTTAGCCAAAGCGTCTGTGATGGTCCTGGAGGCTTCCAAGGTGAAGGGGCAGTGTCAGTCTTTAGCCGCTAAGCTGAGAAAGTCTGGGAAGGAGTCAGTCAGAGAGCCTTGGGCCAGAGTTCCAGGGGCTCTGGGAGTGGGTGAGTTGGATAGTCCGATTTCCAGTGGGGTCCTGCAGAGATGGGACACGGCTTAGGAGGAATCCTGGGCTGCAGGCATTCCTTGGCCCAGTGGCCATATTTCTGGCACTTGCTACAAGCTCCTGGGGGAGGAGGTTCTGGAGGAACCTCTGGCAGTTGCGGTTCAGGTGTTTGGAGTTGTGTGCTAGAGATGTGGCTGGGGTTTGTCTCACAGTGGAGGCAAGGAATTGCAACTCAGAGGTAAGTTGCTTCTTGGCTGCCTCTACTCTATTATTGTACACCTTGAAGGCGAGGTTCATTAAGTCCTGTTGTGGGGTTTGAGGGCCACAATTTAATTTTTGGAGCTTTATTTAATGTCTGTAGTGGGTTGCATAATAAAATGTATATTGAGAATAAGATGGCCTTTTGACATTTTAGGGTCTAGGGCTGTAAAGCTTCTCAGGGTTGCTGCTAAATGGGCCATGAGCTGGGCTGGGTTTTTCATATTTGATGAAAAAGAGCCTAAACACTAACTGATTTGGGAGAGGTTGGATAAAGAAAATGGAGCATTAACCTTGACTATGCCTTTAGCTCCAGCCACCTTTTAAAGAGGAAATTGCTGGGCAGGTGGGGGAGGACTAGTTGCAGAACGAAACTGTAAGCCACACCAGGTGTGAGGAGGGGAGGTGATAAAAGGATTATAGGGTGGGGGAGTGGAGGCTGAGGAAAAATTGGGACCTAGCTTGACCTGGTGATGAGGGGAGAGGTCAGATGGGTCTGTAGAAAAAGAAGGTTAGAAAGACTCAGCGATGCTTGGGGGTGGGACTGAGGGGACAGGTGGGGGGGAAAGAAGGAAGATTTGGGACGAGTTGCATTGGGAACAGAGACTAGGGAGGGACCGACGTGTAAAAAAATGCCTGGACTTCAGGCACCTCAGACTGTTTGCCTATTTTACGACAAGAATTATTTAGATCTTGTAGGATGGAAAAATTAAAAATGCCATTTTCTGGTTTTTGGAACCAGTGTCAAGTTTGTATTGGGGCCAAGTAGTGTTGCAGAGGAAGATAAGGCATTTAGGTTTTAGGTCCTGTGTGAGTTGAAGAAGTTTTAAGTTCTTAAGAACACAGGCTAAGGGAGAAGAAGGAGGAATGGAGGGTGGAAGGTTGCCCATAATGAAGGAGGCAAGCCCAGAGAAAAGAGAGAGTAGAGACATGGAGAGAAGGGGTTTGGGGGTTCTCACCCTCCAGAAAAGCAGGAAAGGGGTCCGGGCATGGAGATAAGGGGTTGGGGCACAGAGATAAGAGGTTGGGGCATGGAAATAAGGGGTTGGGATGCAGATATAAGAGGTCGGGACGTGGAAATAAGGGGTTGGGAGGTTCTTTCCTCCCAGAAAAGCAGAGAAGGGGTAGAGACAGGGAGAGAAGGGGTCAGGGTTCTTGGCCCTTCCCCAGAAAAGCAGGACTTGCTACTAAGGGTGAAGGACCAAGGCAGGCGTCCCTGCGTGGTCAGACACCTCTGAAACGTGGGTGAATAAGCAGAGAGGCATCCCCGCAATGATCAAACACCAAGTTAAGGTTGTCTTCCCGAGTCCATGACCGGCACTGGAGTTTTGGGTCCATGGATAAAACGTGTCTCCTTTGTCTCTACCAGAAAATGAAAGGACCTGAAATTAAGAGAAGGGAGAGATTGAAGAGTGACGCCTAGATTGAAAGGGGAAAGAGGTTGAGAGATAGTGAGAGAGGTTGGAGAAGAGAGTAAAAAGAGGCCGCTTACCTGATTTAAAATTGGTGAGATGTTCCTTGGGCTGGTGGGTCTGCGGACCCAAGGTCGTAGGCAGATATTTCTCATGGAGCAAAGAGCAGGAGGACAGGGGATTGATCTCCCAAGGGAGGTACCCTGATCCGAGTCACGGCACCAAAATGTCATGCATGTCCATGTGAATAGACCACCAAACAGGCTTTGCGTGAACAATAAAACTTTTTAATCACCTGGGTGCAAGTGGGCTGAGTCTGAAAAGAGAGTCAGCAAAGGGAGATAAGGGTGGGGCCATTTTATAGGATTTGGGTAGGTAAAGGAAAATTACAGTCAAAGGGGGGTTGTTCTTTGGTGGGCAGGAGTGGGGGTCACAAGGTGCTCAGTGGGGGAGCTTTTTGAGCCAGGATGAGCCAGAAAAAGGAATTTCACAAGATAGTGTCATCACTTAAGTCAAGGATCGGCCATTTCCACTTCTTTTGTGGTGGAATGTCATCAGTTAAGGCAGGGGCAGGGCATTTGCACTTCTGTGATTCTTCAGTTACTTCAGGCCATCTGGGTGTATTTGTGCAAGTCACAGGGGATGCGATGACTTGGCTCAGGCTCAGAGGCCTGACAGTTACACCGTTTTACATTTCTACTAGCAATGTAGGAGATTATAGGTGGCTCTAAATCTTCACTAACATTTAGATCTCTCAAGCTTTATAATTTTAGGCATTTTTATGGTGGTACGGTAGCATTTCATTGTGGTTTTTAATTTGCATTTCCCTAAAAACTAATGATGCTAAACATATTCTTGTGTTCTTTTTGATCATGTATTTATAGGCCATTTGAACACATTCTTTACAAAATATCTGTTCAAATATTTTCCTTTTTTAAATGAGTTGCTTCTCTCCTTATTAATTCATAAAGTTTCTTAATATACTCTCGATAGAGGTTTTTTTTGTCAGATACATGTATTGCAAATATTTTTGTCAGACATGTGTATTATGAATACTATGGCTTGTGGAGTCATCAATTTTTTAATTCTTTTTTTGTCATGAGCAGCAGTTTTAAAATTCGATGAAGCCTAATTCATAAATACTTTTGTTTATGGTTATTGTTTCTCTATGTCTGAAAACACTTTGTCTCTGCCCAAGTAGTGAATATATTTGTTCTCCCATATGTTCTTCTAGAAATTGTATAGTTTTCACTTTTATATTTTGATGAATATCCATGTTCTCCAGCACAATTTGTTTAAAAGAATTTTTCCAATTTATTTACTTTGTCACTTTTGCATTTTAAGAGCTCACTCCACAACAGACTGCACACTGTCCTGGGGCCTAGCAGTGCCAATGCTGAGAAAGAGGGTGAAACATGAGCTGCCACTGCTGGAGGAGAGGTGTGAATTAGTCATAGACTGCAACCCTCATGGCTGAGGTGCAGTCAGGGCATGGGCTGCTGCCATTGAGGCTGAGGCACAAGTGAGGCATAGAACAGTGCCACCACAGCTGAAGTGTGAGGAGGGTACAGCCTGCTGAAACTGAGTCTAAGGTGTGAGCGGGATGTTGGATGCCACTGCCATGGCTGAGGTGAGAGTAACGCACATTTTCCCCATCTAGCAGCCTAGGCTGCTACCAATGAAAGTGGATGCACCTTCCCCAGTGACAGGGACACAACATGACCATTGCTGCCCCCAACCTGAGCTTTACTGTGGTAGCCTGGGAATCGCCCTGCCCCTGTCTACCACAAAAGGTACCTGCATACATCACTGGGGATCCTGAGGACAAGCCTGCATGGCCCAGCTTCAGACCCACTGCCATGACAGAGCACACAGTCTGGAGGCTTGGTGATTGTTCAGTTCAGTGTACAACCATTGGCACCTGAGCACTCCTCCTGGGAGCCTGAGGTTGGGACTACTCACCCTGCCACTGCTACCACAACTGGTACCTAACTAAACATGTAACTTGCAGGCCTGCAGATTGGCCTGACCATTACAGCCACTGCTAGCACCAGAATGCACTGCTCAGGAACCAGAGGGTCATCTCTGCCATTGCTAATGCCATTGTTTACACCAGACTAGCTGGCCAGGTGCCTAAGTATTCCCACTTGTCTGGTCCTCTGCTACCAATACTGGCATTTAGCAAGCCACCTGGAATCCCAAGAATAGGTTTTTGTAGATCCCCTGACACTGGTGCCAGTGTACCTTACCCTGGAGCTCAAGGACAAACATGTTCCATTCACCCCTGCCATGACTAGGGCCCAAAGACTGTCCCACCTGGAATGGCAGTCCAGAGCAAAATTTCACTACAACCTCCACTAATAACCACACTCTAAGCAACCAAAGAAATTACAAATACCACTGATACTGTTTACAGCTGAAGAAATCATAGAGACAACACTATTGCACACATCTTGAATCAATGCCAAAGTGCTGTACCCAACCAACATTATAGATACATCTTCAGAAAAAATCCTCTTCTACAAAAGTAAATACAAAAACTTGAAATAAGTGACTGTTACAACAGATGTACATTTATCAATATAAGGACACAGGAAGAATAAAAGGAAATTTGACACCTCCAAAGAAACAATACATTTCCAGCAACAGATCCCAATCAAGAACAAATTTATGAAATCCTGGAGAAAGAATTCACAATATTGATTTTAAAGAAATTCAGTGAGTTATAAGAGGATATTTAAAAACAATACAAATAAATAAGAAAAAAATTCAGAATATGAATGAGAATTTGACCAAAGAATAAATACCATTAAATGGTATTTATTCTGGAACTGAAGAATTCATTAACTGAAATACAAAATGCATTTAAAAGCTTTGACAATAGACTAGATCAAGCAGCAGAAGAAAATATCTCAGAACTTGAGGACAGGCCTTTTTAAATAACCCATCAGACAACAGTAAAAAATAAATAAATAAATAACTACAAGCAAAGCCTATGTGACATGTGGAACATTATAAGATGAAAAACATTCAAGTTTTCAGAGTCCCAGAAGGCAAAGAGAAAGCAAACAGTTTGGAAAATCAATTTGACAAAATATTAGATGAAAACTTCCCAAGTATTCCATGAAATTTAGTCATCCAGATACAGGAGGCCCTGAGATTCCTAAACAGATAAAATGCAAAAAGGTTTTCTCCATGGCATATTATAGTCAAACTGTTTAAAGTAAAAGATGAAGAGATAATTCTTAAAACAGCAAGAGTGACTAATCTAGTCACCCATAAAGGAACACCCATCAGACTAACAGCATACTTCTCAGAGGAAACCTTTTAGGCCAGGACATAGTTGAATGATACATTCAAAGAGCTGAAAGAAAAAAAAACCCTGCTAGCCAGGGATACTATAGCTACCAAAATTATTGTTATAGATCAAGAAGAAATAAAGTCTTTCACAGAGAAGCTAAAGCTGAGGGAATTTGTCACCACTAGACTGGTCCTAGAAGAAATTCTTAAGGAAGTCATATACCTGAGTGGAAAAAAGGTTATTTGCAATCATGAAAACAAACAAAAATATACAAACCACTGGTAGAGCAAACACACAAATGAGGAAAAGACTCAAATGTTACCACTAAAGGCAACCACCAAACCACAATAGTAAACAATAAGCGAGAAAGAAAGAAAAAAAGAATAGACAAATAATGAGATATCATTTAATGAAATGGCAGGAAGAAACCCTCACATAGCAACAATAACTGAATGTAAACAGATTAAACTTTCCACTTAAAAGATATAGACTGGCTGAATGGATAAGAACAATTACCCAATTATGTGCTGCCTATAGGAAACTCATCTCACCTGTACAGAAACATGTACACTAAAAATAGGATACAAAAAGTTATTTCATGCAAACAGAAACCAAATACAGGCAAGAGTAGCCATACTTATGTCAGATAAACTAGACTTTAAGTCAAACATTGTAAAAAAAAAAAAAAAAAGACAAATAAGGTCATTATATAATGACAAAGGGATCAATTCAGCAAGAGAAATAAAAATTCCAAACATACATTCACCCAACTTAGGAGAACACACATATATAAAGCAAATACTATTAGATGTAAAAGGAGAGATGGAATTCTGCTTAATAATAGCTGGGGATGTCAACATGCCACTCTCAGCATTAGAGAGATCATCAACAGAAAATTAACAAAGAAACATTGGATTTAAACTCTATCTTAGACCAAATGAACCTAACAGACACTTATAGAACATGTATCCAACATCTACAGAATACACATTCTTCTCAGCACACAAAAGAGTCTCCAGTATAAACCATATTTTAGTACACAAAACAAGTCTCAACAAAATTTTAAAACTCAGAATCATATCAAGTATCTTCTGAGATCAAAATGGAATAAAACTAGAAATCATTAACAAGAGGAACTTTGGGAATAGGAACAGCTCCAGTCTCCAACTCCCAGCTCGAGCGACACAGAAGACCGGTGATTTCTGCATTTTCAACTGAGGTACTGGGTTCATCTCACTAGGGAGTGCCAGACAATCGGTGCTGGTCAGCTGCTGCAGCCCGACCAGCGAGAGCTGAAGCAGGGCGAGGCATCCCCTCACCTGGGAAGCGCAAGGGGAAAGGGAATCCCTTTTCCTAGCCAGGGGAACTGAGACACACAACACCTGGAAAAATCGGGTAACTCCCACCCCAATACTGTGCTTTAAGCACACAGGCACACCAGGAGATTATATCCCACAACTGGTCAGAAGGGTCCCACGCCCATGGAGCCTCCGTCATTGCTAGCACAGCAGTCTGCGATCTCACGGCAAGGCAGCAGCAAGGCTGGGGGAGGGGCGCCTGCCCTTGCTGAGGCTTAAGTAGGTAAACAAAGCCGCTGGGAAGCTCGAACTGGGTGAAGCTCACAGCAGCTCAAGGAAACCTGCCTGTCTCTGTAGACTCCACCTCTGGGGACAGGGCACAGTAAACAA
>NW_012102799.1:0-334 GCF_000951045.1 Mandrillus leucophaeus
AATTCCACAAGAACTGTCTTAGCGAAAGGCCTTCTTCAGGGGAAATCTGTAATTCTGTGAGATGATTTCGTAGAACACAAAGAAGTTTCTCAGAAAGCTTCTTTCTCTTTGTTGTCGGAGGATGTTTCCTTTGGTCCCATATTCTTCAAAGGGATCCGAAATATCTGTTCTCAGATTTCACAGAAATAAGGCTAGCAAAGAGATCCACGAAATACAGATATAACTCTGAGAATGGAAGTTACACATCACAAAGCAGTATCTGAGAAAGCTTCTTTCCAGTTTTTCTCTGAGGGTATTTCGTTTTTAACCATAGCCCTTTTTCACCGTAGCCCTC
>NW_012102799.1:484-711 GCF_000951045.1 Mandrillus leucophaeus
CAGTTTCTCAGAAAGCTTCTTTCCAGATTTCATCGGAGGACATTTCCTTTTTCTCCATAGCCCTCAATGGGCTTCGAAATATCACTTTGAAAATTCCACAAGAACTGTCTTAGGGAAAGGCTTATTGAGGGGAAAGCTGTCATTCTCTGAGATGATTTCACAGAACACAAAGAAGATTCTCGGAAAGGTTCTTTCTCTTTGTTATCGGAGCATATTTCCTTTGGCCT
>NW_012102799.1:929-1251 GCF_000951045.1 Mandrillus leucophaeus
CCTCCATAGCCCTCTATGGTCTTCCAAATATCACTTTGGGAATTCCACAAGAAGAGGCTTAGCGTGCGGCTTCTACAGGGAAAAGCTGTAACTCTGTGAGATGAATTCACAGAACACTGAGCAGTCTCTCAGAAAGCTTCTTTCCACATTTCATAGGAAGATAGTTCCTTTTTCACCATAGCCCTCTATGGGCTTCCAAATGTCACTTTGAAAATTCCACAAGAACTCTCTTAGCGAAAATCTTCTGGAGGGGAAAGCTGTAAATCAGTGAGATGATTTCACAGAACACAAAGAAGTTTCTCAGAAAGCTTCTTTCTCTTTG
>NW_012102799.1:1363-1694 GCF_000951045.1 Mandrillus leucophaeus
AAAGCAGTTTCTCATAAAGCTTCTTTCCAGTTATCTCTGAGGATAATTCCTTTTTCACCGTAGCCCTCTATGGGCTTCCAAATATATCTTTGCGAATTGCACAAGAACAGGCTTAGCGAGCGGCTTCTTGAGGAGAAAGCTGTAACTCTGTGAGATGAATTCACAGAACACTAAGCATCTCTCATAAAGCTTCTTTCCACATTTTATCGGAGGATATTTCCTTTTTCACCATAGCGCTCTATGGACTTCCAAATATCACTTTGCAAACTCCACAAGAACTGTCTTAGCGAAAGGCTTCTTGAGGGGAAAGCTGTAACTCTGTGAGATGATT
>NW_012102800.1:0-2387 GCF_000951045.1 Mandrillus leucophaeus
TGTGCACAACATGCAGGTTTATTACATATGTATACATGAGCCATGTTGGTGTGCTGCACCCATTAACTCATCATTTATGTTAGAGATATCTGCTAATGCTATCCCTCCCCCTCCCCCATCCCCACAGTAGGACCCGGTGTGTGATGTTCCCCTTCCTGTGTCCAAGTGATCTCATTGTTCAATTCTCACCTATGAGTGAGAACATGTGGTATTTGGTTTTCTTTCTTGCGATAGTTTGCTGAGAATAATGGTTTCCAGCTGCATCCATGTCCCTACAAAGGACACGAACTCATCCTTTTTTATGGCTGCATAGTATTCCATGGTGTATAGGTGCCACATTTTCTTAATCTAGTCTGTCACTGATGGACGTTCGGGTCGATCCAAGTCTTTGCTGTTGTGAATAGTGCCGCAATAAACATACGTGTGCATGTGTCTTTATAGCAGCATGACTTACAATCCTTTGGGTATATCCCCAGTAATAGGATGGCTGGGTCGAATGGTATTTCTAGTTCTAGATCCTTGAGGAATCGCCACACTGTTTTCCTAGTACTCCTTTTATGACAGTGATTTTTGGCGAGAATTATGTAACTGTGAAAAGAGAAAGACTTGGGAGTCAAAATTTTACATAGCTGTAGAATTGCTTTGTAGATTTATAGGAACTGGTTAGAGTAAATTTCCCCATGGGTCGAGAGCTCAGTTCAAAATTGGTCTGAAATTCTCATACGCTGATAGTTGGGATGTGAAATACTATGACATTGGCAGACAGTTTGGTTGTTTTTTAAAAAGTTAAACATAGACCTACTATATGATCCAACTATTTCAGTTTTAGATATTTGCACAAGAGAAAAGAAAGCATAGCTCTTAGAAAGGCTTTTATATTAATGTTCATAACAGTTTGGGTTAGAAGAGCCCCAAACTGGAAACAAACTAAATCTTCATCAATAAGAGAATGGATAAACAAATTGTGATATAGTCAAAGGAAAGACTCTAATCAGCAATGAAAAGGAATAAACTATTGTTACATAGAGCAGCGTGTATATAATCTCAAAATACTTAATGCCGAGTGAAAGAAGCTGCTTCCCCTTAGGTCACATACTATGTTATTTTGTTTATATAAAACTAATCTCTAGTGGCAGGCAGCAAATAAATGATCACCTGGGGAAGAAATTGAGAGATTACAAAGAAGAAGAAAAAGGAAACTTAATGGGTGTACACAAATGTCCAAATTTATCAAGTTGTATGCTTTAAATATGTGTAATTTATCATATCAATAATGTTGCACTAAAGCTGTCTTTTTAAAAAATTGGTCAAAAAGGGAAGAAGATTTCCTGGGTTTCTCTAGAGCAGTGTGCTGTGGAATTGAACTTTTTGCAGTGAGGAGAAAACTGTGCTGCCTAGTGCCAGAGCCACAGGTTGTTTTTGAGCACCTGCCATGTATATAGCTAATGTGATTGAGAAGGCATTTTGAATTTTACTTTGTTTAAATTCAATTTGATTGAAATGGCCACATGTGACTAGTAGCTACTGTATTGGATAGTGGGGCTGTGAAAGCATAAAAGAATTCCACGGCAGCTAGATTTAAGTCTTAAAAGAGTTTGTGTTCCACAGTCTCAAGCTCCATGAGAGTTCAATTATAGCAGGTTAAAGAACCTTTAAAGGCACCTTTGTTTAGTAAAAATTACAGTGAAAAGTAGATATGTCGAATCCTGGAGTTTTCATCAGTTGGCACGTACATATCAACAAAAGCAAATTTTTACAGGATACTTATGCTGTGGGATTTGGGAAGTGGCCAGTCTTAAAGTCCCTTCATGGTATCTTTTTTTTTTTTTTTTTTTTTTGAGACAGAGTCTCTCTGTCATGCCCAGGGTGGAGTGCAATGGCATGCGCTCAGCTTGCTGCAACCTCAGCCTCCCAGGTTCAAGTGATTCTTTTGCCTCAGTCTCTGAAGTAGTTGGGGTTACAGGTATGTGCCATCATGCCCAGCTAATTTTTGTTTTTAGTAGAGATGGGGTTTCACCATGTTGGCCAGGCTGGTCTCAAACTCCTGACCTTGGGTGATCTGCCTGCCTCGACCTCTCAAAGTGCTGGGATTACAGGCACGAGCCACCGCGCCCAGCCTTTTGCGTAACTTTAAATGAGAATTGGTCAGGTCTTTTCCTGAATATCAGTTGTGCTTCTCCCTTGAAAAAATAGGGAAAAATGAAAATATATCTCTGCTTCATGTCCAAGAAAAAGACGAAAACGAAACAAAAGCAAATATATCTAACAACAAAGAAGAAAAAACCCTTAAATATAGGAATTTTAAAATGTTTGTGATCACCACTGATATGAAGCATTTCAAAGCCCCAGTAGTGTTACCATACTGCAAGCAAGCTGTAGAAAATTAA
>NW_012102800.1:3287-3628 GCF_000951045.1 Mandrillus leucophaeus
TGGCTAATTTTTTGTATTTTTTGTAAAGATGGAGTTTCAATATATTGCCCAGGTTCGTCCTGCATTCCTGGGCTTAAGCATGAGTCATCACATACGACCTCATTTAATTTTTAATTTTTTAATTTAAATTTTATCAAAGTAGTGTATGTACACAACTGTAAAGGCAAGAAACTACAGTGGTTCCTACTCTGTCCGTTCTCCCCAGAGGCAGCACCTGCCTTTGCATGTCAGCTTTTTTCCAGTCTGTGCCCTGATTCCAGGTAATAGGCACATGCTCTGAGCTTCTTTCCAGCGTGTACCTGATTCTAGGTCATAGACATCTTCTCTGAGCCAAGGCGGGT
>NW_012102800.1:3708-4010 GCF_000951045.1 Mandrillus leucophaeus
TTGGCTGCTAAGCTAAATCGCTTTCTCTTTTTCTCTTTAGAATGTTAGAAGAGGCCAGGTGCAGTGGCTCACGCCTATAATGCCAGCACTTTGGGGAGGCCAAGGTGGCAGGGATTACCTGAAGTCAGGAGTTCGAGGCTAGCCTTCCCATCATGGTAAAATCCTGTCTCCACTAAAAATACAAAGATTAACTGAGCGTGGTGGTGAGTTCCTGTAATCCCAGCTACTTGGGAGGCTAAGGCAGGAGAATCGCTTGAGCCTGAGAGGCAGAGGTTGCAGTGAGCCGAGATTGCACCATTGCA
>NW_012102800.1:10325-11311 GCF_000951045.1 Mandrillus leucophaeus
TGCCCTGATTCCAGGTAATAGGCACATGCTCTGAGCTTCTTTCCAGCGTGTACCTGATTCTAGGTCATAGACATCTTCTCTGAGCCAAGGCGGGTGTATTACTGGAGGTCAGGAGTCCAAGACCAGCCCAGACAACATGGTAAAACCACGTCTCTACTAAAAATACAAAATTATTTGGGTGTGGTGGTGTGTGCTTTTAATCCCAGCTACTTGGGAGAGGCTGAGGCAGGAGAATCGCTTGAACCCGGTGAGGGGAGGTTGCAGTGAGCAGAGATCATGTCATTGACTCTAGCCTGGGCAAAAAGAGCAAAGCTCCATCTCAAAAAATAATTATTTCTAAGCCTCATTTACTGCCTGCCTTTGTACAGTATTTGATATAATAAAATTTTAGTATTACAAAACAATTTGGTTACTTCCTCGGAATTCGTTTTAGTGGTGTGCTTTCTGTGCATAGTCAGATGCAGGTGTCTAGCAGTAATGACTTCTTTCATTGTGAAATTAGTGCTTTGTTAAGATTTGTTTTAGTTATGTCAAAGCTGCTTGATAATGGCATGCCAATTGTAATTTCCTAGTTACTTTTCCAAGAACTATAATAATCAGGTATTAGCTTCTCTTTTGGTCGTATCTTCTTGATGTGTAAATCAAGGATGAATAAACTTTGAGTCCTGAGTATGCTACCAGTGAGAATAAGCTATGCAATGCTAGTAAGTATGACTGTTAAGCTTAAGGTACAGGAAGAGGAGAGAAAATATGAGAAATAACTAAAGTCAGTAATGGTAGTAAGAGAGAAGATCACAGTTTGGAGCGGATTGTTTTATGCTGGTTGACTTAAATGTCTGGTTACTCCTTCCTTGATTTTTGATAGCATCTTCCTATAGCTATATCTCATGGTGAAATTATGGTCTGAATATACTTACTTTCTTCTTACTGGTATTTGTTTTCTCAGTTTCTTAGTAGCCACAGAATTGAAAATGGAAAACTTATTT
>NW_012102801.1:0-342 GCF_000951045.1 Mandrillus leucophaeus
GTTCAAGTGATTCTCCTGCCTCAGCCTCCCGAGTAGCTGGGATTGCAGGCATGTGTCACCACACCCAGATGAGTTTTGTATTTTTAGTAGAGATGGGATTTCACCAAGTTGGTCAGGCTGGTCTTGAACTCCTGACCTCATGAGCCGCCCACCTCACCCTCCCAAAGTGCTAGGATTACAAGTGTGAGCCACCACTCCCGACCAGAACTAACTTTTTATACATATGAGTTGGTTAACATATTTATAACCAGTACTTAATGAAACATCTGGCAAATGGAAGATACCCAATAAGTATTTGTTGAAGTACCATGATTAAAATCACATGGATTATTATGCTAACCA
>NW_012102801.1:392-703 GCF_000951045.1 Mandrillus leucophaeus
AGTAGCTGGGATTGTAGGCATGTGTCACCACACCCAGATGAGTTTTGTATTTTTAGTAGAGATGGGATTTCACCATGTTGGTCAGGTTGGTCTTGAACTCCTGACCTCATGAGCCGCCCACCTCACCCTCTCAAAGTGCTAGGATTACAAGTGTGAGCCACCACTCCCCACCAGAACTAACTTTTTACACATATGAGTTGGTTAACATATTTATACCCAGTACTTAATGAAACATCTGGCAAATGGAAGATACCCAATAAGTATTTGTTGAAGTACCATGATTAAAATCACATGGATTATTATGCTAACCA
>NW_012102801.1:4543-6181 GCF_000951045.1 Mandrillus leucophaeus
GATAAGAACAGATAAAAGCCTACTGTAATATTTCAGGTGAGTATGCATGAAGACCTGAACTATTGCAATTTTAATACATATGAAAAAAGATGAGAGTAAAAAGATATGGGGAACATTATAGACACAATTATATACATAAATTGAAACAATTGAAAGCAGAGAGTTAAGACAAATTCAAAGATAACTACATTTTCAAGTAGGAGGGAATAGTAGCACATTAGGAGAAATAACTTCTCTGGTCTCATTTGTAAAATAATAGTATGCACCTGCCAGCATTAGTGTACTGACATATATGTATTTAGCATGTACTGAGGGATTTAAATCCCTCAGTAAACATTAACTATGATTACTATTAAATGCTCCATAAAATGATCTAGTATTAATGTCATTATGGACAATAAAATCTGACTCTAAAACAACTTTATTATTTTATTTGTGTATAAGAATAATGAAAAGTTATTAAAAATTCGAACACTACAGACACATATGGTCTATATACTTGCAAACAATGGAGAAAACAAATCATTAGAGTTTGGTATTTATATCTAACACTTTTTCTATTCCTGTAGTAATGAATTATTATTATTATTTATATTTGAAAAATATTGAGATTATTCTATGCCATTTCATTCTTTTCACATAGCAGAATGTTTGGGGGCTTTTTCCAGAAAAGAACACATAGTGGTTTTGTATTCTTTTTAATGAGACGACTCACTTCATTACATTAATGTGCCATATAGAATCTAAGAGGACATCAGGAAAACTAGGTGGCAATTCAGGCCCATCAGAGCATAAGGCACTTTTGTGTAAGTTAGAAAATGTACTCCCTACAGGTGGCTATGTCCTCCCGTGCGTGTCTGGATTAGCAAACCCTGAACTAGATTTCAGCTCACACTGGCCCCTCTGCTGGAAATTTGTAGGAGAGAATAATCTATACAATCATTAACAAAGCCCTGTGGAAATGCCAAAGGGATGTCTGAAATCTTTTGTGGGGCTCAGAGTAGTGCATACACCTTTAACTATAGATTTTAGTTTCTTTTCTACAGAAGTCATGGTTGAATTCCTGGATGTCTGGGAAGAATAGATGAGGGATCTATGAAAGAGATTATATAAAGAAAAGATATTAAGAGGTGATAACTCCAAACCCATCTGTGAGAATAAGACAAGTGGTAGGTGTGTGTGGGGAGAGAGAGCGAGCCTCTCTCCATATATAATAATGATATATAGATGAGAGAATAAAGTCTATTAAAATGATATAATGATGATAGAATAAACTGTATAGTCTTTTCAGATTCTACATATGCATATATGTGTATGTATGAATATATCAAGATATCATTCACAATCTAAATCTGTTTTCTTAATTCTCCATTCTGAATTTGGGAATTGAATGAATTCAGAAAAAAACATTTGGATAAGGTTTTATATCTAAACGGTCACTATAACAACCAGAAACTCAGGAACCAAGCAGATTATCATAATGTGGCACCCTTACTCTTCAAGATGGCAACATGAACTCAGAAAACAAATAGATTGGAGTGTTAAGGGACACTTGTAAATACATTTTAAATTTAATTTAAAATCAGAAATATTGCCGGGTGTGGTGGCTCACACCTGAAATCTCAGTGCTTTGGGAGG
>NW_012102801.1:10736-11693 GCF_000951045.1 Mandrillus leucophaeus
TTTTTTTTGTGTGTGTGTATACTTTTAGTAGAGACGGGGTTTCACCGTGTTAGCCAGGATGTCTGGATCTCCTGACCTCCTGATTCGCCCACCTCGGCCTCTCAAGGTGCTGGGATTACAGGCGTGTGCCACCGCGCCTGGCCTATGGGACATTATTATTTCAGCTTACTTTAGCCAAGTGGTCTCATCACACCTTTGTTTATGACAAACATAAATTCTTTCACGGTCATATTAAGCCATGCTTTTATATTAGTAGTCACCAAACTTTTTGTTTGTTTGCCCTTATCAATGAAATATTTTGAGAAATGCTTCCAAAATGAATGTATATTTTATCACACATAAAAATCACAACATTAATAAAATATAATATGAATACACATTTAACATTTTTCCCCGATAGTTCCAGGAACAAGTACACCCCATCCTGAAGATAATTTATCAACCCCATCTCTTTAAAAGACTGCATACTTCTTGTCATTACCTATTACTCCAGAGGTTCTTTTCTTCCATTATGACTGAGAGGTACCAATCTCTTATTTCTTTTTCTTTTTTTTTTTTTTTCCAAACCATCCTGTTTACTAAGCTAAATCTGGTCATCAAAAAGCTTTCTTTCCTTTTTAAAAATGGCTATTTCACCATTTATGCTTTTAACACTACTAGCCTTTAATTCACATAGCATTTACTCTCCTTCTAGCTGCAAGTCCATTATTTCTAAAGGTTAAATTGTTATGGCTGGGACAAACAAAAGCATATATACACTCATTTAATTAATCTAGCTTATTTTAAAGAACAAAAGAATGGCTGGGTGCAGTGGCTCACGTGTGTAATCTCAGCACTTTGGGAGGCCGAGGTGGTTGGATCATGAGGTCAGGAGCTCGAGACCAGCCTGACCAACATAGTGAAACCCCATCTCTACTAAAAATACAAAAATTAGCCGGGCATGGTGGTGGGTGCCTG
>NW_012102802.1:0-1261 GCF_000951045.1 Mandrillus leucophaeus
AGTTGGAAGTAAAGCACTCCTCAGCAAATGTACAAGAACAGAAATTATAACAAACTGTCTCTCAGACCACAGTACAATCAAACTAGAACTCAGGATTAGAAACTCCCTCAAAACCACTCAACTATATGGAAACTGAACAACCTGCTCCTAAATGACTACTGGGTACATAATGAAATGAAGGCAGAAATAAAGATGTTCTTTGAAACTAATGAGAACAAAGATACAACATACCAGAATCTCTGCGACACATTTAAAGCAGTGTGTAGAGGGAAATTTATAGCACTAAATTCCCACAAGATAAAGTAGGAAAGATCTAAAATTGACACCCTAACATCACAATTAAAAGCACTAGAGAAGCAAGAGCAAACACATTCAAAAGCTAGCAGAAGGCAAGAAATAACTAAGATCAGAGCAGAAACCTTTCAAAAAATCAATGAATCCCGGAGCTGGTTTTTTGAAAAGATCAACAAAATTGATAGACCACTAGCAAGACTAATAAAGAAGAAAAGAGGGGAGAATCAAATAGACATAATAAAAATGATAAAGGGGTTATCACCACTGATCCACAGAAATATAAACTACCATCAGAGAATACTATAAACACCTCTATGCAAATAAACTAGAAAATCTAGAAGAAATGCATAAATGCCTGGACACATACACCCTCCCAAGTCTAAACCAGGAAGAAGTTGAATGCTTGAATAGGCCAATAACAGGCTCTGAAATTGAGGCAATAATTAATAGCCTACCAACCAAAAAAAGTCCATGACCAGACGGATTCACAGTCAAATTCTACCAGAGGTACAAGGAGGAGCTGGTACCCTTCCTTCTGAAACTATTCCACTCGATAGAAAAAGAGGGAATCCTCCCTAATTCATTTTATGAGGCCAGCATCATCCTGATACCAAAGCCTGGCAGAGACACACACAAAAAAAGAGAAATTTAGACAAATATCCCTGACGAATATTGATGCAAAAATTCTCAATAAAATACTGGCAAACCAAATCCAGCAGCACATCACAAAGCTTATCCACCATGATCAAGTGGGCTTCATCCCTGGGATGCAAGGCTGGTTCAACATACACAAATTAATAAACGTAATCCATTACATAAACAGAACCAAAGACAACCCTTCATGCTGAAAATTCTCAATAAGTTAGGTATTAATGGGACGTATCTCAAAATAATAAGAGCTATTTATGAAAAACCCACAGCCAATATCATACTGAATGGGCAAAAACTGGAAGCATTCCCTTTGAAA
>NW_012102802.1:1461-2076 GCF_000951045.1 Mandrillus leucophaeus
GTCCCTGTTTGCAGATGACATGATTATATATTTAGAAAACCCCATCATCTCAGCCCAAAATCTCCTTAAGTTGATAAGCAACTTCCGCACAGTCTCAGGATACAAAATCAATGTGGAAAAAATCACAGACATTCCTATACACTAATAAGAGACAGAGAGCCAAATCATGAGTGAACTCCCATTCAAAATTGCTTCAAATAGAAAAAATACCTAGGAATCCAACTTTCAAGGGATGTGCAGGACCTCTTCAAGGAAAACTACAAACCACTGCTCAACAAAATAAAAGAGGACACAAACAAGTGGAAGAACATTCCATGCTCATGAATAGGAAGAATCAATATAGTGAAAATGGCCATACTGCTCAAAGTAATTGATAGATTCAATGCCATCCCCATCAAGCTACCAATGACTTTCTTCACAGAATTGGAAAAAACTCCTTTAAAGTTCATATGCAACCAAAAAAACACCCCACATTGCCAAGACAATCCTAAGCCAAAAGAACATAGCTGGAGGCATCACGCTACCTGACTTCAAACTATACTACAAGGCTACAGTAACCAAAACAGCATGGTACTGGTACCAAAACAGACATATAGGTCAATGGAACAGAACAGA
>NW_012102802.1:2277-2886 GCF_000951045.1 Mandrillus leucophaeus
ATAGGCATGGGCAAGAACTTCATGTCTAAAACACCAAAAGCAATGGCAACAAAAGCCAAAATTGACAAATAGGATCTAATTAAACTAAAGAGCTTGTACACATCAAAGAAACTACCATCAGAGTGAACAAGCAACCTACAGAATGGGAGAAAAGTTTTGCAGTGTACCCATCTGACAAAGGACTAATATCCAGAATCTACAAAGAACTTAAACAAATTTACAAGAAAAAAATTTAACAACCCCATCAAAAAGTGGGCAAAGGATATGAACAGACGCTTCTCAAAATAAGACATTTATGCAGACAACAGACACATGAAAAAATATTCATCATCACTGGTCATCAGAGAAATGCAAATCAAAACCACAATGAGATACCATCTCACACCAATCAGAATGGTGATCATTAAAAAGTCAGGAAAAAACAGGTGCTGGAGAGGATATGGAGAAATAGGAACACTTTTACACTGTTGGTAGGACTGTAAACTAGTTCAACCATTGTGGAAGACAGTGTGGTGATTCCTCAAGGATCTAGAACAAGAAATATCATTTGACCCAGCCATCCCATTACTGGGTATGTACCCAAAGGATTATAAATCATGCTGCTATAAA
>NW_012102803.1:0-467 GCF_000951045.1 Mandrillus leucophaeus
CCAAAGGAAATATCCTCCGATAACAAAGAGAAAGAAGCTTTCTGAGAAACTTCTTTGTGTTCCGTAAAATCGTCTTACAGAGTCACAGCTTTTCCCTCAAGAAGCCTTTCGCTAAGACAGTTCTTGTGGAATTGACAAAGTGATATTTGGAACCCCTAGAGGACTATGATGAAAAAGGAAATATACTCAGATGAAATCTGGAAAGAAGCTTTCTGAGAAACTGCTCTGTGATGTCTGACTTCCACTCAGAAAGTTACATCTGTATTTCGTGGATCTCTTCGTTAACCTTATTTCTGTGGAATCTGAGAACAGATATTTCCGATCCCTTTGAAGACTATAGGGCCTAAGGAAATATCCTCGGATAACAAAGAGAAAGAATCTTTCTGAGAAACTTCTTTGTGTTCTCTGCAATCAACTCACAGAGTTACAGCTTTCCCTTCCAGAAGCCTTTCGCTAAGACAGTTCTT
>NW_012102803.1:3711-4354 GCF_000951045.1 Mandrillus leucophaeus
CTTTGCTAGCCTTATTTCTGTGGAATCTGAGAACAGATATTCGGAACCCTTTGAAGACTATAGGGCCAAAGGAAACATCCTCCGATAACAAAGAGAAAGAAGTTTTCTGAGAAACTTCTTTGTGTTCTCTGAATTCACCTCACAGAATTACAGCTTTCCCCTCAAGAAGCCTTTCGCTGAGATAGTTCTTCTGGAATTGGCAAAGTGATATTTCGAAGCCCGTAGAGGGCTATGGTGCAAAAGGAAATATCCTCAGATGAAAGCTGGAAATAAGCTTTCTGAGAAACTGCTTAGTGTTCTGTTAATTCATCTCACAGAGTAAGAGCTGTATTTCGTGGATCTCTTTGCTAGCCTTATTTCTGTGGAATCTGACAACAGATATTTCGGATCCCTTTGAAGAATATAAGGCCAAAGGAAATATCTTCCAATAACAAAGAGAAAGAAGGTTTCTGGCAAACTGCTTTGTGTTCGGTGAAATCATCTCACAGAGTTACAGCTTTCCCCTCTAGATGTCTTTCGCTAAGACAGTTCTTGTGGAATTGCCAAAGTGATATTTGGAAGCCCATAGAGGGCTAAGGTGAATAAGGAAATGTCCTCAGCTGAAATCTGGAAAGAAGCTTTCTGAGAAACTGCTTAGTGTTCT
>NW_012102803.1:4404-4673 GCF_000951045.1 Mandrillus leucophaeus
CATCTGTATTTCGTGGATCTCTTTGCTAGCCTTATTTCTGTGGAATCTGAGGACAGATATTTCGGATCCCTTTGAAGACTATAGGGCCCATGTAAATATCCTCCGATAACAAAGAGAAAGAAGCTTTCTGAGAAACTTCTTTGTGTTCTGTCAAAGTATCTCACAGAGTTACAGCTTTGCCCTCAAGAAGTCTTTCGCTAAGACAGTTCTTGTGCAATTGGCAAAGTGATATTTGGAAGCCCATAGAGGGCTATGGTGAAAAAGGAAAT
>NW_012102803.1:6600-7047 GCF_000951045.1 Mandrillus leucophaeus
CTATGGTGAAAAAGGAAATATCCTCAGATGAAATCTGGAAAGAAGCTTTCTGAGAAACTGCTTAGTGTTCTGTTAATTCATCTCACAGAATAACATCTGTACTTCGTGGATCTCTTTGCGACCCTTATTTCTGTGGAATCTGACAACAGATATTTCGAATCCCTATGAAGAGTATAGGGAAAAAGAAAATATCCTCCGATAACAAAGAGGAAGAACGTTTCTGGGAAACTTCTTTGTGTTCTGTGAAATCATCTCACAGAGTTACAGCTTTCCCCTCAAGAAGTCTTTCGCTAAGACAGTTCTTGTGGAATTTCCAAAGTGATATTTGGAAGGCTATAGGGGGCTAAGGTGAAAAAGAAAATATCCTCCGAAGAAATCTGGAAAGAAGCTTTCTGAGAAACTGCTTAGTGTTCTGTTAATTCATCTCACAGAGTTACATCTGTATTT
>NW_012102804.1:0-1681 GCF_000951045.1 Mandrillus leucophaeus
TAAATATATTATGAAAAATGAGGAGGCCAGGCAATAAAAGAGTCAGGATTTCTTCCCCCCCCAAAAAAATACACAGTGGTGGAATTTGGCATGAATTTCAAATGCTCCTGCACCCTGCCCTGCAGTATCTCTAACCAGGGGACTTTGATAAGGAAGCTGAAAGCTGATATTACCTTTTCTCCCTCACTGTAACTGAACACATTTCTTAGTTTTCAGGTGGCCCCCACTGGCTAACTTGCTGTGGAGTTTTCAAGAGCATAGAATCATCATTTTCACTATTAAAAGAAGATGCTGCTTAATCTGAGGATCCTGTTGAACAATGCAGCTTTTAGAAATGGTCACAGCTTCGTGGTTCGAAATTTTCGGTAAGTGATGGTCAGAGATTTGGGTGATTTAGGAATCATGGTGATGCATACAATTCTATTCTGCAGTAAGGCCTCTTTCCGCAGAGTGTAGTGCCACGCTCTGCTTTACTCTCATCTGAGACAGCTGCCTCTAATTCCAGCGGAACTTTCATTTCTCAGTCCTTCTGTAATCAGATTTCACAGTATGCTGTAGGGGAAGCCGCCCATGGCGGGTATAATAGACTAAACGTTCTTGACATCTTTCCTTTGTGTATATTCTAAACAAGGAAGTGGCTGAAGGAAATTAGGGGAAGTAATTTACACAGGGCCTTCCGCTTGTATTTCGGCTTGCTAGAAAACAATATATCACTCTAAGGTGTTGAGACTAATCCATTCCTTTGAAAAAACAGACTCCAAGTAGCAACTAATAAATACCGACAAAGCTGCTGCAAAGAAGTCTTATATGTGATGAGGATAATGACATTTTAAAATAAAATACAAGTTTGAAAACCATCCCTGAAATTCTTGCTGGCGTGTGTAAAGCAGATTGTTTCCAATGAATTCATTATAAAAGTTTACATCCTGCTTACAACCATTCCGCATGTGGTTGAAGATGGTGTGGTGTGTCGGTGGGGAAGGGAAAGGGGAAGGGAACAGGGGACATGAGTTAGCTGGGTAAATAAGGCCATCAGGTGGAGACATCACTACCAGAAAGCTTCTAGAACAGTTTCACGTTAATAATGAAATAGAATTTCTTCAGAGCCTCTTTATAACTTAAAGCAACCTCCCTGACTTCCTTAAGGAAGAAGCTTTTGGTCTGAAGTTTTCTTTTATTATTAGGAAGTGGACCTGTGATAGTGGCCCTGGGCATCCCTTCTCTGGACCAGCTGACAGTTCTAGGTTCTCTGGACTCCACCATTAGCACCACTTCTTTAGTGACTATAAGGCTCTCAGAAGTCAGAATGATACTGTAAATAATATTGTAAATTAAGCCCATAATATTAGACCTAGCTGAGACCTCAGAACCATGAAATAATGTCCTCTCTTATTTTATTTTGGGAGGAAATATTCAATTGAAATTGTTTCACTTCTCCAGTTTTAAGTATAAAGTAAAAAAAGAAAGCCCAGAATGATTATGGAGTTTAGCAATTAGTGCCAGAGTTCGATCAGATAACAACCTGGGGAAAAGTCTAAAGAACCAGGTTCAAGACCTAGCACCACCCTTGCTGGCTATATGGCGTGGAACAAGTCACTAAACTTTTCTGCAGTGTTGTTTCACCTATAAAATGGAAAAAAGGATAATACCTGTTCTGACTACATTGCAGGGTAGTTCAATC
>NW_012102804.1:3749-4063 GCF_000951045.1 Mandrillus leucophaeus
GCACTTTGATTATTCACAATGTCAAAACTTAAAATGAATGCCTTTTAAAAACATCATTTCAGCTGGGCGCAGTAGCTTACGCCTGTAATCCCCACACTTTGGGAGGCCGAGGTGGGTGGATCACCTGAGGTCAGGAGTTCGAGACCAATTTGGCCAGCATGGTGAAACCCTGTCTCTAATAAAAATACAAAAAAAAAACAAAAACAAAAAAAAACCAACAAAAAAAAACTGGGCCTGGTGGCATGCACCTGTAGTCCCAGCTACTCAGGAGGTTGAAGCAGAAGAATCACTTGAACCTGGGAGGCGGAGGTTGC
>NW_012102805.1:0-2173 GCF_000951045.1 Mandrillus leucophaeus
CCCAAGTAGCTGGGATTACAGGTGCCCGCCACTACACCTGGCTAGTTTTTGTATTTGAGAGGGGGTTTCACCATGTTGGCCAGGCTGGTCTCGAATTCCCGACCTCAGGTGTTCCGCCCACCTCAGCCTTCCAAAGCGCTGGGATTACAGGCATAAACCACTGCGCCCGGCCTACATTAATTTCTTTAAAGAGATTTATTATAATGAATTGGCTCGCAAATCGGGGCCGAGAAGTCCCAAGATTGGCAGCTGGCAAACAGGAGACCCAGGAGAACTGATGATTTAGCTCCAGTGTGAGGCCCAAAGACTCTGTGAGTTCCCAAGAGAGCCAATGACATAAGTTCTGGTCCTAATGCGAGCAGACTTGAGACCCAAGAAAGGCCAATGTTTCAGTTCAAGTCTCAAGGCTGGAAACACAGTGTCCCAGCCCAAGCGGGCAGGCAGCACAAGCTCCCTTTTACTCTGCCTTTTTATTGTATTTGAGCCTTCAGCTGATTGGATGGGGCCCACCCACATTAGGGAGGGCGACTTGCTCCATTCAGTCTACAGTTCAAATGTGAATCTCGCTCAGGAACACCCTCACAGACACACACTCACAATAATGTTTGAACAAAAATATCTGGGGGCCAGGCATGGTGGCTCACACTTGTAATCCCAGCACGTTGGGAAGCCAAAATGGGTGGATCACTTGAGCCCAGGAGTTTGAGACCAGCCTAGGCAACATGGCAAAACCTTGCATCTATTAAAAAAAAATACAATAATTAGCTGGTATGGTGACACATGTGGTACCAGCTACTCAGGAGGCTAAGGTGGAAGGATTGTCTGAGCCCAGGGAGGTTGAGGCTGCAGTGAGCCATGACTGACTGTGCGACAGAGCAAGACCTTGTCTCAAACAAACAAACAAACAAAATTCTGGGCAGCCCGTGGCCCAGTCAAATTGACACATCAAATTGACCATCCCAAGTGACTTCACTGGATGTAGCTTTCTACAGGCTCTCTCTGGCTGTGGTGTTGAGAATAGGATGAAGGTAGGGGTAGGGTTGGGGAGTCAGAGGCAGGAAGGTGAATTTGGTGGCTACCATATAGTCATCCAGGTAAGTGTGGCGGTGGCTTGGACTAAAGTGGTGGCAAGAGGTGTGACAAGGTTATTAGATTCTGAATGTATTTTGAAAGGAGTGCAGATGGGGTGAGAGAGAGAAGAAGAGAAATCATGGGTGACCTGTGGTTTTTGGCTTCAGCATCTTAAAGAATGGGGTTGCCATCGACTGAGAAGGGAGTATCAGGAGTATGGCAGACACATTGAGCGTGAGAAATCTAAGCTTTGGGAGCTGTTGTTGGCACCTGCCTGGGTGACTTCATTATTGCGTCAATAGTGGCTCTTGGTTGCAAGCAACAGAAAACTTGGCTACAGGCCAGGCACGGTGGCTCACACCTGTAATCTCAGCACTTTGGGAGGCCGAGGCAGGTGGATCACCTTAGGTCAGGAGTTTGAGACCAGCCTGGCCAACGTGGTGAAACCCCGTCTCTACTAAAACTACAAAAATTAGCCAGGTGTGCCTGTAATCCTAGCTACTCGGGAGGCTAAGGCAGGAGAATTGTTCGAACCTGGGAGGCAGAGGTTGCGTAAACCGAGATCGCACCATTGTACTCCAGCCTAGGTGACAGAGCAAAACTCCATCACAAACAAACAAACACACACACACACACACAAAAAACCAAAAAACCCAAAATCAAAAAACAAAAAACAAACAAACAAAAAACTTGGTTGCTCTTGAGCAAAAAGGGAAATTATTGGAAAACTTCAGGGATCCACAAACCCGCCAGGAAGCTGGGGGATCCAGGCTGGGGAAATGGGTGGGGGCCAAGGAGGCTCTGAAGATCTGAGCTGCAGCAGTCACAGAGAAGGCCCCTGGCAGGAGCAGTCTGGTCCTAAGGCCCCCATGGCCACTGCGTGGATAGGACCTTCTGCGGCCCCCTGCCGGGATCACCCCTCATGATGCAGAGTCTGAGGAGAGCAGCTCATTGGTCCAACCAAGCCACATGACCTGCAGGCTGAGGTGCAGGGAGGGACACCTGGCCACTTAGGGTTTGCATTTTTTTTTTTTTTTTAAGACGGAGTCTCTGTTGCCCAGGCTGGAGTGCAGTGGTGTGATCTCAGCTCATTCCGTCTCCC
>NW_012102805.1:3309-3610 GCF_000951045.1 Mandrillus leucophaeus
TTCATGTCTTTACTTTTTTTGCCCTGCAGAACTTCTCCTCATCTTCTCACTACATATCTCTGTTTCTTGTGTATCTCCCTCCTGCATGTGGACGGCGGTTTCCGGAACAGTGCCTGGTATGGAGCAGGCGTTCAATATTGGCTCTTGAACGAAGGATCGGGGTTCACTCTCTGGAGCTATGTTGGGAGCCCTGTTCTGAGGAGCTGTGGCTTCGTGGGTCCCCAGGACCCAGGGTGACACAGTCCACTCCTTGGGCAGTGACTGGGACCAATACCTGGGGAGTTCGGGGCCCTTCACCCCC
>NW_012102805.1:3660-5343 GCF_000951045.1 Mandrillus leucophaeus
ATCTTTTAAATTCTTTCAGAGTCAAAGCCAAAGTTTTCTCAATGTTCTAAAAGGCCCCAGGCCCTCTGCCCTCCCTCCCCTGCTGCCCTACCCTGTGGCCTCTCTGACTTCACCTCCTGTTGCTCCCGCCTCCCTCATTCTTCCCCAGCCATACTGGTCCCCTGGCTGCGGCTCCAAAATGCTGGCCATTCCTGCCCCAGGACACTTGCCTTTGCTCTGTCCCGTGCCCTTCCCAGACACCCCCACGACTTCCTCCCTTACTGCCTTCAGGCTTCTCTCTCTCTCTCTCTCTTTTTTTTTTTGGAGATGGAGTCTCACTCTGTTGCCCAGGTTGGAGTGCAGTGGTGTGATCCTGCCTCAATGCAACCTCCACCTCTTGGGTTCAAGTGATCCTCCTGCCTCAGCCTCCTGAGTAGCGGGGGTTACAGGCACGTGCCACCATGCCTGGCTAATTTTTGTATTTTTAGTAGAGACGGGGTTTTGCCATGTTGGCCAGGCTAGTTTCAAACTCCTGGCCTCAAGTGATCTGCCTGCCTCAGTCTCCCAAAGTGCTGCGATTACAGGTATGCACCACTGCACCCGGCCGAGGCTTTTCTCAAATGTGATATTCTCAGCAAAAGACGTCCCTGATGACGCCATTTTCTTTTTTTTGAGACGGAGTCTTGCTCTGTCGCCCAGGCTGGAGTGCAGTGGTCGGATCTCGGCTCACTGCAAACTCCACCTCCCAGGTTCACGCCATTCTCCTGCCTCAGCCTCCAGAGTAGCTGGGACTACAGGCGCCCGCCACCTCGCCCGGCTAGTTTTTTTTGGTATTTTTTAGTAGAGACAGGGTTTCACCGTGTTAGCCAGGATGGTCTCGATCTCCTGACCTCGTGATCCGCCCGTCTCGGCCTCCCAAAGTGCTGGTATTACAGGCTTGAGCCACCGTGCCTGGCGATGATACCATTTACATTTGCAATGCTCCCTCTCTCCCATCCCCTCCCAGGAATGTCTGTTCATGTCTTTACTTTTTTTGCCCTGCAGAACTTCTCCTCATCTTCTCACTACATATCTCTGTTTCTTGTGTATCTCCCTCCTGCATGTGGACGGCGGTTTCCGGAACAGTGCCTGGTATGGAGCAGGCGTTCAATATTGGCTCTTGAACGAAGGATCGGGGTTCACTCTCTGGAGCTATGTTGGGAGCCCTGTTCTGAGGAGCTGTGGCTTCGTGGGTCCCCAGGACCCAGGGTGACACAGTCCACTCCTTGGGCAGTGACTGGGACCAATACCTGGGGAGTTCGGGGCCCTTCACCCCCACTCAGTCCCATCCTTGAGGCAATCAACTGTGACTCACCACTAACAGGGTGCGCAGAGCGGCTGCTTCAATCAGGAATGAAAATAACCTTGTCCCTGTAAACGAACAGCTCTCAATTTATTCATTGGGAAGAAAGAAGTGTATGTGGAAAGAAGGAGGCACTTTCCTGTGGGGTGGAGTGTCAAAGTGTTAGACTTGAGTTACTCAGAGTCATTGATTCACGATGCTCCATGTCAAGGGTGTCACATGCAATCGCGAGCTGTCCATACAATTTCCCACGAATTGTCGCTGGGCGCCATAACAGGATAATGACTTTTGGAGCACAAGAGACTTGGATGTGGTGAGCCAAGGGTATCATTTTGATTTTTGTTTTGAGATGTGCTGAAACT
>NW_012102806.1:0-353 GCF_000951045.1 Mandrillus leucophaeus
GTTTTTATTTTCATTCTTTTTTTATGTTTACTAGATGTTTATAATTATTTCATTAATTGCCTATTAATGTATTTTCTCCATTTATTTCAGTTTCACTTTCCCCACTGGTTCATTAGCCTTATTTATGTACATATTGCTTTGTTATTTGTTCATAGGTTTTGATTTTTTTTTTCTCTGGCTTCACATTTGGAGTCACTCTGAAAAGAATCTTTGCTTTTCAAAATTAAAAATATAGGTATACATTTTCTCTGGTACTTCTATTTTTTCTTTTCTTTTTTTTTTTTTTTAGACAAAGTCTCACTCTGTCACCCAAGCTGGAGTGCAGTAGCACAATCTCAGCTCACTGCAACCTC
>NW_012102806.1:1631-3224 GCF_000951045.1 Mandrillus leucophaeus
CCCTTCCCCTTGTCATAACACAGCAGCCAGACTGATCCTTCCCCAACATGTCATCCTCTCCTCAGAAGCCCACAGATGGGTTCATATCTTGGAACAGAAGCCAGGTGCTCTGCAGTGGCACACATATGCTGCTCTGCAGTGGCACACATACACTGCTCTGCAGTGGGATATGTACACTGCTCTGCAGTGACACATATACTGCTCTGCAGTGGGATATGCAGGCTGCTCTGCAGTGGCACACATACGCCACTCTGCAGTGGGATACATACGCTGCTCTGCAGTGGCACACATATGCTGCATGTGGGTCTGCCCTGTGGGGACATCACCCATGCAGGCACATGTGTGTGCCTCCCGTGTTCCGCCCAGCACACTCCCTGGTGCACTCCAGGCTCTCACACATCTGAGTGAAGGGAAGGCCAGCACATTTCTTCCATAGTTAACATCTAGCTATTTGAGTTGTTTGTTTTGTGCTTTTAAGAATTGTAGGTAGCGGGACGGGTGCAGTGGCTAACATCTGTAATCCCAGCACTTTGGGAGGCCGAGGCAGGTGGTTCACCTGAGGTCAGGAGTTCAAGACCAGTGTGGCCAAACGTGGTGAAACCCCGTCTCTAATAAAAATACAAAAAAATTAGCCAGACGTGGTGGTGCGTGCCTGTAATCCCAGCTACTCAGGAGGCTGAAGCTGGAGAATCACTTGAACCTAGGAGGCAGAGGTTGCAGTGAGCTGAGATGGCACCAGTGCACTCCAGCCTGGGCAAAAAGGGTAAGACTGTGTCTCAAAAAAAAAAAAGAAAAAAGAATTGTAAGTAGTTACAGACTTTTTAATTTGTCAACTATCAATTCACTGACTTTGCTTCTCATAGGTTTCAGTTGACTGACTTGGATTTTTAAGTTATGTGGTTATATCAGCTTCAAATGATGTAATTTTTATACTTGTAAAAATATGTATGTGCTTAGCAATTAAATTATGTGATTTTTTTTTAGTTGTATTGTTTTTTAGTGTTTAAGTAACTATTTCCTAGTTAAATTTCCAATTGTTTGGAATCCTTTTTTTCTTATTCATCTCCAGTTTCGTGCACAGAGGGTGGGTGTGGCATTTGTGATCTATTATTGTTAATGGCCTCCATTTAAAATCATTTTATTGGCTGTGATTTCCTTGCCATGTGAAACCTATTTTAGTGAAGTGTTTGCTTTTCTAGCTGCAAAAAATTGTTTGAAGAAAGATAATGAGAAATGGGGACTCTAATTGGCCTACAGTTCAATAGAAGAAAACTAAGTCTACCCAAACACAATAGTAGCCACTGTTTTCTCTAAACTAGGAAAAAGCAGCAGTAGAATTGTTGATTAGTAGGCTATAGTTCTCGCTGCCATCAGGTTTTTCAGCCTAAAAAACAGGTATGCCGAATGCAGGGTGCTGGGAGGGGTGTGTACGTCTCTGTAACCACCTGTCTTTTGCAGAGATGCTGGAAGGGTGCAGTTTTCCTGCTGAGTCAGACTTTGAGTTGGGCAGATCCAGCTTTCTAGCCAGCGTGGTGCTTGCTGTGGCCCTGGCCTGGTTGCTCAGTCTTCTGAGCCTCAAGTTCCGTGTCTCGC
>NW_012102806.1:3274-3675 GCF_000951045.1 Mandrillus leucophaeus
GCTGCTCTGCAGTGGCACACTTACACTGCTCTGCAGTGGGATATGTACGCTGCTCTGCAGTGGCACACATACACTGCTCTGCAGTGGGATATGTAGGCTGCTCTACAGTGGCACACATACACTGCTCTGCAGTGACACATACACTGCTCTGCAGTGGGATACATACACTGCTCTACAGTGGCACACATACACCACTCTGCAGTGGGATACATACGCTGCTCTGCAGTGGCACACATATGCTGCGTGTGGGTCTGCCCTGTGGGGACATCACCCGTGCAGGCACATGTGTGTGCCTCCCGTGTTCCGCCCAGCACACTCCCTGGTGCACTCCAAGCTCTCACACATCTGAGTGAAGGGAAGGCCAGCACATTTCTTCCGTAGTTAACATCTAGCTACTTGAG
>NW_012102806.1:3725-5074 GCF_000951045.1 Mandrillus leucophaeus
CACACATACACTGCTCTGCAGTGGCACACATACACTGCCCTGCAGTGGGATATGTAGGCTGCTCTACAGTGGCACACATACACTGCTCTGCAGTGGGATATGTACGCTGCTCTGCAGTGACACATACACTGCTCTGCAGTGGGATACATACACTGCTCTGCAGTGGCACACATACACCACTCTGCAGTGGGATACATATGCTGCTCTGCAGTGGCACACATATGCTGCGTGTGGGTCTGCCCTGTGGGGACATCACCCGTGCAGGCACATGTGTGTGCCTCCCGTGTTCCACCCAGCACACTCCCTGGTGCACTCCAAGCTCTCACACATCTGAGTGAAGGGAAGGCCAGCACATTTCTTCCGTAGTTAACATCTAGCTACTTGAGTTGTTTGTTTTGTGCTTTTAACAATTGTAGGTAGCGGGCCAGGTGCAGTGGTTAACACCTGTAATCCCAGCACTTTGGGAGGCTGAGGCAGGTGGTTCACCTGAGGTCAGGAGTTCAAGACCAGTGTGGCCAAATGTGGTGAAACCCCATCTCTAATAAAAATACAAAAAAATTAGCCAGACATGGTGGTGGGTGCCTGTAATCCCAGCTACTCAGGAGGCTGAAGCTGGAGAATCGCTTGAACCTGGGAGGCAGAGGTTGCAGTGAGCTGAGATCACACCAGCGCACTCCAGCCTGGGCAAAAAGAGTAAGACTCTGTCTCAAGAAAAAAAAAAAGAAAAGAAAAAAGAATTGTAGGTAGTTACAGATTTTTTAATTTGTCAACTATCAATTCACTGACTTTGTTTCTCATAGGTTTCAGTTCACTGACTTGGATTTTTAAGTTATGTGGTTATATCAGCTTCAAATAATGTAATTTTTATGCTTGTAAAAATATGTATGTGCTTAGCAATTAAATGATTATGTGATTTTTTTTTAGTTGTATTGTTTTTTAGTGTTTAAGTAACTATTTCCTAGTTAAATTTCCAATTCTTTGGAATCCTTTTTTTCTTATTTATCTCCAGTTTTGTGCACACAGGGTGGGTATGGCATTTGTGATCTATTATTGTTAATGGCCTCCATTTAAAATCATTTTATTGGCTGTGATTTCCTTGCCATGTGAAACCTATTTTAATGAAGCGTTTGCTTTTCTAGCTGCAAAAAATTGTTTGAAGAAAGATAATGAGAAATGGGGACTCTAATTGGCCTACAGTTCGATAGAAGAAAACTAAGTCTACCCAAACACGATAGTAGCCACTGTTTTCTCTAAACTAGGAAAAAGCAGCAGTAGAATTGTTGATTAGTCTCGAAGAAGGCTATAGTTCTCGCTGCCATCCGGTTTTTCAGCCTAAAAAACAGGTATGC
>NW_012102807.1:0-472 GCF_000951045.1 Mandrillus leucophaeus
TCCCTTCTTCCTGGATCGGCCACTTCCCGACTCTGTACCTTAGGCAAGTACTTCCTCCCTGCTCTCCAATATGTGATCACCCTGAGAAGAATGGACAAGATGTCTGTGTTAGGTGGCAGGTTTACTTTGCCAATCGTTCCCTCTGATTTTCCTCTCAGAGGCCAGTGGTGGAGGGTTGCATTATCATTACAGCATGCACTGCCACTTTCTGGAGGAGGACTGTCCTCCCTGCTCCATCAGCATCATGCTCAGCCACATGCCGTGGTTTAAATGTGTCCCCGAAAGTTCATATGTCGGAAACTTGATCCCCAATGTGACAGTATTAGGAGGTCGGACCTTTAAGAAGTGAAGAGACATGAGGGCTCTGCCTTCATGAATGGACTGATATTATTATCACAGGAGTGGGATCCTTATACACAGATCAGTTTGGTCTCCTCTTGCTGTCTGTCTCTCATCCTCTCTTTGCCCTTTT
>NW_012102807.1:522-1248 GCF_000951045.1 Mandrillus leucophaeus
AAAGGCTCTACAGCATTTTGGGAGAATGAGAGGGCTTCAATCTGTTACACACAGACTTTGATATGTCGCAGAATTACATCTAGGTAAGAAGCAATGTGATGCTGGGCGTGGTGGCTCACACCTGTAATCCCAGCATTTTGGGAAGTCAAAGCAGGCGGATCATCTGAGGTCGGGAGTTCGAGACCAGCCTGACCAACGTGGAGAAACTCTGTCTCTACTAAAAATATAAAATTAGCCAGGCATGGTGGTACATGCCTGTAATCTCCACTACTTGGGAGGCTGAGGCAGAAGAATCGCTTGAACCTGGGAGGCGGAGGTTCCAGTGCTGTCTCTTATACACATCTAGATGTGTATAAGAGACAGGCACAGTGGTGTGATCTTGTCTCACTGCAACCTCTGTCTCCTGGATTCAAGCGATTCTCCTGCCTCAGCCACTGGAGTAGCTGGGACTACAAGTGCCTGCCACCATGCCCGGCTAATTTTTTGTATTTTTAGTAGAGATGGAGTTTCACCCTGTTAGCCAGGATGGTCTCGATCTCCTGATCTCATGATCTGCCTGCCTCAGCCTCCTAAAGGGCTGGGATTACAGGCGTGAGCCACTGTGCCCAGCCTATAACATTATACACGATTTCTTCATCGTTAAATCTAATGCTTATAAACTTTTCAGGACAGTGGAAAACATGTGGCCTAAATTTTCTCACATTGCCAGAATTCCCCATGAAGCAA
>NW_012102807.1:1298-2352 GCF_000951045.1 Mandrillus leucophaeus
ATCTCCACTACTTGGGAGGCTGAGGCAGAAGAATCGCTTGAACCTGGGAGGCGGAGGTTCCAGTGAGCTGAGATTGCACCACTGCACTCCAGCCTGGGCGATAGAGTGAGACTCCGTTTCACAAAAAAAAAACAACAAAAAGAAGAAGCGATGTGTTAGGTAAGAGGTAGGTGTGTTCCTGAAAAACATGGCATATCAACTAAATCTGGGTGAGTTAGCCCTCTAAGGGTGGCCGTTTGCAAGTCTGTAACAGCTAAAGGAGAGAGGTTTTTTTTGGGTTTTTTTTTGTTTCTTTCAGAGACAAGGTCTGGCCCTGCTGCCCAGGCTGGAGTGCAATGGTGCAGTCTCAGCTCACTGCAAGCTCCACTTCTCAGGCTCAAGCCACCCTCCCCCAGCCATCCCCCTGGTACTACTGATGACACTGTGCTGAGTCACAGCAGGGCTCCACCCACCAGGACTCCTTTTTCACTTCCATAATTGGAAAGTGCAGAATCAGGGGCAGATGAGTAGCTGGAACTACAGGCACGTGCCACCACGCCTGGCTAATTTTTTTGTATTTTTTGTAGAGATAAGAGTTTCACCACGTTGCCCAGGCTAGTCTTGAACTCGTGAGCTCAAGAGATCTGCCTGACTCAGCCTCCCAAAGTGCTGGGATTACAGGCGTGAGCCACCGTGCCCAGCCATGTGTGAATGTTGAGTCACACCTATGTGAGAGACAGCTGGGTGTGTGTGTGATGTATGAGTGTGTGTGATTCATGAATGTATGTGCCATCCACATGGGGAACATTTGAGTGTGAGTGATGTCTGCATGTATGTGTGAGATGCCTGTGTGTACGTATGACATCAGAGTCCTTCACTGGACATTGCAAAGAACCCCGGTGGGGTAGGGCCTCTTTCTTACTGAGTTCACAGAACAAAGTGTTATAGGGGCTTCCAAGTGCTGGTGGCCCTGTTGGCATGACTGGGTAGAGCTTGCCTAAGAATAAAATCACCAAAGAAAGACACAACCCTGGAGATAGTGGAGCACTGGATCTAGCCATATGAAGCTGTCCCC
>NW_012102808.1:0-699 GCF_000951045.1 Mandrillus leucophaeus
TCAAAAAAAAAAAAAAAAAGCTAGAAATAATATTCATTGATAAAACAAGTGGCATTCAAGACATGGGGATTGACTTAAAATACCACACTACCACGTCTGCAATTGTCAGAAGCAGATCTATGAATCCAGCACACGAGACACTCTCAGGAGTCATGTTCCAGGCCACACATTTTGTTTACTCCTTTGGCCTGCCACCCAACAGAAGACATTGAACCTGTTCTAACTGGAGGGTTAGCTGAATCCTGCCACATAAATATTGTCACATCTATGCCCAGTGTACCTTTCGTGCAAGGTACTTGTTGGCATGCCTAAGGGCAGAGACTTGGCACTTCACTAAGTTACAGGAGCATATTGCATGACTGTTTTTGTGCCAGTTTGTAAGAATTGTTGTTACGTGTGACTGCTAATGCTGTTGGAGGCTGGCTATAATTTTTTTAAAAAAAATTTTAACTCTTTAGTTTTTTTAGAGACAAGGTCTCACTCTGTTGTGTAGGCGTGATCATAGTTCACTGCAGCCTCAACTTCCTGGGCTCAAACAATCCTCCTGCCTCAGCCTCCCAAGTAGCTGGGACCACAGACGCATGCCACCACACGCAGCATTTTTTTTTTTTTTTTTTTATTGTGTCTCGCTCTGACACCCAGGCTGGAGTGCAGTGCCACACCTCAGCTCACTGCAACCTCCGTCTCTCGGGCTCAAGC
>NW_012102808.1:749-1455 GCF_000951045.1 Mandrillus leucophaeus
TTTTTTTTTTTTGAGACAGGGTCTCACTCTGTAGCCCAGGCTGGAATGCATTGGTGCAATCATGGCTCACTGCAGCCTCAATCTCCCCAGCTCAAGTGATTCTCCCACTTCAGCTTCCCGAGTAGCTGGGACTGTAGGCACATGCTACCAAACTCGGGTAATTTTTTAATTATAATTTTTGTATTTTTTCGAAGAGATAGGGTTTCGCCATGTTGCCCAGGCTGGTCTCAAACCCCTGGACTTAAGTGATCTGTCCACCTTGGCCTCCCAAAGTGCTGGGACTACAGGTGTGAGCCACCATGCCCAGCCTTGGTTATGATCTTTGGAAAAATGATTTTTAGCAGAACTCCTGGCAGTGAGGTTGGGAGGGACAGGACAAATAGCCCTTACTTTGCTCTAGACCAGGGGCTCTTAACCTGAGGTTCAAGGATCGAATTCATGGGGGAAAATGACATCTTCGTTTCTACTAGCCTCTAACTGAAATTTGGCATTTCCTTCTATTACAAGTGTAGGCAACAAACCACAGTAGTATTAGCAGTACCTGTGAATTTGTCCCTGATCAAAATCATATTCCTGACCAGGTGTGGTAACTCACGTCTGTAATCCCAGCACTTAGGGCGGCCGTGGCGAGTGGATCACTTGAGGTCAGGAGTTCGAGACCAGTTTGGCAAACTGGTGAAACCCCATCTCTACTAAAAATACAAAA
>NW_012102808.1:3863-4901 GCF_000951045.1 Mandrillus leucophaeus
TTCAATAAAGCAATGCCCATTGCCAATGACCAGTTTCTCTTCTACACATGACAGTGTCCAGATTTGGACATTTGGAATTTCCCACTTGGGAGACTCTGACACCATTTAAAATAATGATAGGGAGTTGAAAAGTTGATGTTTCTTTTCCCTTTTTAGTATGGTAAAATTGGCCCAGGTATTTTTGTCTTCCCAAATATGCATGAGGATGTGGCTGCTGGTGGAGGAAGACAGAGGCGGGAGCCAGGCCTTTTCATCTTTGTATGGACAATTGGAATTCCAGCCAGGTTGTGGTCACTGAGCTTTACTCTCATCTTCTTCTGTTTTGTTTTGTTTTGAGACAGAGTCTCGCTCTGTCACCAGGCTGGAGTGCAGTGATGCAATCTTGGCTCACTACAACCTCCACCTCCCAGCTTCAAGTGATTCTCCTGCCTCAGCCTCCCAAGTGGCTGGGACTACAGGTGCACGCCACCACGCCCAACTAATTTTTGTATTTTTAGTAGAGACAGAGTTTCAGTATGTTGGCCAGGATGGTCTCGATCTCTTGACCTCGTGATCTGCCCTCCTGGGCCTCCTAAAGGGCTGGGATTACAGGCGTGAGCCAATATGCCCAGCCTACTCTCACCTTCTATCTGCCGCTGGGTTAGAGAAGATTGCTGCAGTGCAAACACCCTCCCAGTGTACCAGCTCTCATCTCACTGTGTCCCAACACACCTGTTCTTGTTCTTGGGGATGCCTTACCAGGAGGCTTCTGAGTAGCTCCAATGGAGACTGGTTGCTTTTTGTTGTTGTTGTTGAGACGGAGTCTCGCTGTTACCCAGGCTGGAGTGCAGTGGTATGATCTCGGCTCACTGCAACTTCTGCCCCCAAGGTTCAAGTGATTCTCCTGCCTCAGACTCCTGAGTAGCTGGGATACAGGCGTCTAATTTTTTGTATTTTTTAAAAGTAGAGACGGGGTTTCACCATGTTGGCCAGGCTGGTCTCGAACTCCTGACCTCAAGTGATCCACCCACCTTGGCCTCCCAAAGTGCTGGGATTACA
>NW_012102808.1:8956-9518 GCF_000951045.1 Mandrillus leucophaeus
TTTTTTTGTATTTTTAGTAGAGACGGGGTTTCACCGTGTTCACCAGGATGGTCTTGATCTCCTGACCTCGTGATCCGCCCGCCTCGGGCTCCCAAAGTGCTGGGATTACAGGCGTGAGCCACCGTGACCGGCCGGTGTTGCCGCTTCTGAGTCTTTGGGAGGGGAGAGGGGATTCGAACAGCTTCTCACCTATCCCCAATACCACACTGAGTGAGCTTTCTCAGCCCTGCTATAAGTTAGTCACCCTGCAACTTTCTGCTCTCCAGCTTCCAGCACTCTGGGCTGTTTTCTCTTTTCCTGTCCTCCTTACATTTGCACGTGAATGCCCTTTAAAAATCCCTTTCCTGGCGGGGCGCGGTGGCTCATGCCTGTAATCCCAACACTTTGGGAGGTTAAGGTGGGCGGATCACGAGGTCAGGAGATCGAGACCATCCTGGCTAACACGGTGAAACCCCCTCTCTACTGAAAAAATGCAAAACAATTAGCCGGGCGTGGTGGCGGGCACCTGTAGTCCCAGCTACTCGGGAGGCTGAGGCAGGAGAATGGCGTGAACCCAGGAGGC
>NW_012102809.1:0-492 GCF_000951045.1 Mandrillus leucophaeus
CCTAACCCTAACCCTAACCCTAACCCTAACCCTAACCCTAACCCAACCCCAACCCTAACCCCAACCCTAACCCAAACCCTAACCCCTAACCCTGACCCTGACCCTAACCCCAACCCTAACCCTAACCCTAACCCTAACCCCTAACCCTAACCCTAACCCTGACCCTGACCCTAACCCCTAACCCTAAACCCTAACCCTAACCCTAAACCTAACCCCTAACCCCTAACCCTAACCCCTAACCCTAAACCCTAACCCCTAACCCTAAACCCTAACCCCTAACCCTAAACCTAACCCTAACCCCAACCCCTAACCCTAACGCTAGCCCGAGGCCTTAACCCTAAACCTAACCCTAACCCTAACCCTAGCCCGAGGCCTTAACCCTAAACCTAACCCTAAGCCTAACCCTAGTCCTAGCCCTAACCCTAACCCTTACCTCTTAACCCCAACCCCAACCCTCGTCCTAGCCCTAGCCCTAACCCTAACCTAACCCTA
>NW_012102809.1:3605-6069 GCF_000951045.1 Mandrillus leucophaeus
CTACAGGTTCCTCTTGCTCACGGTGCTGTGCCACTGCGCCGCCTGCTGGCGTCTAGAGCAACTGCAGGGCCCTCTTTCTTACAGTGGTGGCCAGCGCCCCTTGCTGGCGCCGGGGCACTACGGGGCCCTCTTGCTCGCAGTATAGTCAGGGCACGCCGCCTGCTGGCAGTTGGGGACATTGCAGGGCTCTCTGGGTCACAGTGTAGTGGCAACACCCCCGATGCTGGCAGCTGGGGACACTGCCTGGCTTTCTTGCTTGCCTTGTAGTGCGGGCACGCCCCCTTCTGGCCGCTGGGGGCACTACAGGATCCTCTTGCTCACCGTGGAGTGGCAGCACGCCCCCTGCTGCCGACCAGGACACTGCAGGGTCCTCTTGCTCATGGTGTGGTGCCCGTGCGCGACCTGCTGGCAGTTAAGGACACTGCGGGATCCTCTTGCTCACAGTATACTCATCCTACGCCCCCTGCTGTATGCTGGGGACACTGCCGGGCCCTCTTGCTGGCAGTGTTGTTGCAGCACAACACCTGCAGGCACATGGGGACTATGCAGGGCCATCTTGCTCCAGGTGTGACGGCTGGCGCCCCGTAAAGGCTGCCTCCTGCACCGCTTAAAGTCAGAGCGCCAGTTATTAAGTGCCATCGGTTCTGGAAATTGATGTCCCGGTTCTTGTCTCACTTGGAAGAAAGATTTTCACCAAGAGGCAATAGGAAGATGGCAGATAACTTCATTCAAAAAAATACAGTGTGAAGAGCTTATTGTAGAAAAATACGAGTAGGCTGATCGTGCAGGAAAGCAGCCTGAGAGTCCTGTGCAGGGAATTTTACTTTGGACGACTTCACATTCCTGCCTCTGTCTCAAGTCTCCCCCTGTTTTCTTTGGTTTTCCTGCTACTGCCTTAGGTCCCCAACTTGCCCCACTTAGGCTTGTGGGACCTCCTCACTGCTGGATGAGGCACGTGTGTGGTGATCGATCCGAATCCACTGTGGCACCAGGCTCCTTCCCACCATCCCAGGCAGGCTGACAGCAGTCACATTTGTACCTACTGCGTCTATCCCTTTTCAATGTGCTTCTCTGCCGTAATCTGTACTTATGGTGCCAGGTTTCTTTGAAGAATGTCCCCTTTGTCCTTATCAGCATGTAGCTAGCAATATTGTGACATTATTACTGCAGACTGAATGATGACTGGGGCATCTTAAGAGGATTTCTAGGGTGTTTCTTTCTGCATAGGTACCTCTTCTCCCTCCTACCCGCAATTGACAAGTGCCCATCCACTCCAGCATTACAGATGCCACTAAATGTGAATTTTTCATGGTCCCTCCGGGTGAGCCTTACCAGACTTTCCGTTTTTCAGGAGCTCCCCCTCCTCTTCATGTCTAGCCATCTATCTGCTCTAACAGAGCCCACTGTCCTGTGTCTTTCCCAGAAATAGTGAGGGAACGATTATTGGAAACCATAGGAAATGATATGCATGTAGATGAAAACTTTACAACTTACACAAATAGTCACTCAAAATCATCCTTACACTAAAAATGCAAAACTGTACAATTTCTACAAGAAACTATGGAAGAAAAGCTATGTGCCTTTGGGTTTGGTCATGAATTTTAACAAATGACACACAAGGTTGATATATGCAGAAGAAATGACAATGTGGAGTTCTTAATATTCACAGTTTATACTCTGGAAAAGGCCTTGTTAAGGGAACAAAAAGACAAGCCACATATTGAAAAAAAATTTTGCAAAATACAGATCTGAGAAAGAATTTGTATTCAAAATACATACAAAATTCTTAAAACTAAACAATAAGTTAAACCGCTCAATTAAAAATGCACACAGTTCTGAACAGACACCTCACCAAAGACGATCTACAGATGGCAAGTAAACATACAAAAAGATGCTCAACATACTAGAGAACTGAAAACCACCACAATGAGATAGCACAGCTGGTCTATATCTGTTAGAACTGCTAAACTCTAAAAAAATGACAAATTGCTGGAGGAAAAACAAGAACGCTTTTCATTGCTGGTGGAAGACAGTGTGTAAGACCAGAATATGCCACCCCAAAATATGATGGTAAGAAACCAGAATATGCCACCCCAAAATATGTCCCTTTCGCATAAGAATTATTCTGAGCTGATTACTGTGAAAAAAAAATGCTAAAAAAGGAAGTTCTGAAAACAGAGAAGTTACCCTTGTGTAAGGAAAATTTACATCTATAAAAGAAATCCCCATTTAAAAGATCTCTCTGTCTCTCTCTATCTCTCTTGACACCAACCAAGAAGAGAAGGATGACTAAATCACTAAAGAGTCTTATCAACAGAGAACGCATGGAGTTGTCTGTATAAGAAAACTTACCCTTGTCTACTGTGCTTTTGCTTGTTACCTCCCCACTACTGAGCCTCAAATCTTCTTTCTTTAAGTGGAAGATAGCATTTACACTTGAATTGAAAGCCACCTGCTGGGGATT
>NW_012102809.1:6954-10444 GCF_000951045.1 Mandrillus leucophaeus
ATAAAGAAAGAAATCTTACCAGAACTTACTTTATCTAATTAAAGCAGAGCTCCCAGAAAATACAGCTGCCATTAACCCCATCCAAGGAGTTTCTTTCAAATTCAACTGCCAGGAAGACAGCCTACTCATTCCCATTAGCACTGATAAATGAAAATGAAATCCTAAGCTCCCAAATGACTGAACAGACCCACTCTTGGCTGAGGGAATCCAAGAGTGACTTTCAAAACTGAGTTCTCGGATTTACAGAGGGTCCCATCTTAGAATTCCGTAAAGGTAGAGAAAAAATTATTTTTCCTCCCCTATTACAAGTTGGGCAGGATGGGATGACAGGGGTCAGATACACCTTGTTATACTCCCTCCTTTGCTAACCATGATGAGGCTTTCTTCCGTAAGGATTTAACGGAAACAAGCCTTTCAAAAGACTCCACCACTGATTTCAACAAACTGCCTGAAGCTGCCTCTCCTCTCCTGCTTGATAAGAGACCACCCATGGTGGAGAGGTTCTGGACAGCATACACAGGATGCACAGAGTGAATTTTCATATCCTCTGTTTCACCTTTTAATGTCAGAGGGCTGAAAACTCCACCCTGGGATCATGCTAACACTGCCATTTTTTTGTACATTGGACCCATGAAGGAGCAAGAAACTCAATTGCACATGCATGCATTTCTCCTTTCAGAAATATGCATGACTCCTCCTAAAGCTTATTAAATATGTGTATTTGGTCACACCACTCAGTATAAATTACTATTTCCTTTATCTCTCCCTTGAAGTGTCTGTTTCTGACTTCTGGCTGGAGGTTATGCTTCCTAGCCTGTCAGGACTATCCTGCAGGCTGCAACCCTTTATAGGAAATAAATCTCTCACTGGGCGCAGTGGCTCATGCCTGTAATCAAAGCACTTTGGGAAGCCGAGGCAGGTGGATCACCTGAGACCAAGAGATCAAGACCATCCTGGCCAACATGGTGAAACCCAGTCTCTACTAAAAATACAAAAATTAGCTGGGCATGGTGGCGCATGCCTGTAGTCCCAGCTACTAGGGAGGATGAGGCGGGATAATCACTTCAACCTGGGAGGTGCAGCCTGCAGTGAGCCAAGATCACTCCACTGCACTCCAGCCTTGGCAACAAGAGTAAAACTCCGACTCAAAAAAACAAAAACGTAATGAAATCTCTCCTTTCCGAATTTATGAAGCTCATCATTCTTCATTTGACAGCATTAAAAAGTTCAAAAAGACTTTTCACACTCTCCCACAGAAGCCCTAGAAATCTCCATTTTGTTAATCACTTTGGATACCTGAGAACTTGTAATCCAATGAGTAGAAATGTTGGTACCCCATTTATGGCTGTCATCCTGCCAGTTCTCAGGAGTTTGTATAAGTCTAAATCTGCAAGGGTCTCATCCCATAAGGACCCTTGTCTCTTTCTCTGTTGCCTTTGCCCACTGGCTCTGGCTACAGGGGTCTTTCTTTCTCCTTGGCTCTCTTTGGATATGGGAGCTCCATCTTCTGTGCCACCTTAGGGAATGCCTTTTGCATGCATGGCTAAGTCATTACAAAGCCTACAGTTTGAGTAACATTTTGAGTGAGTACTCTGTGAAGCTGGGTTGGAATGCCAGGCTTCTTTGTCTGAAAGGTAACTCTTGGGCTAGAAGTTTCTTATCCTAGCTTTGGTTTTGAGGCCTCTGTGTTCTCCTCTTGGGTTGGCAGTTATTCCTCGCTTTTTGTTTCATGGTGTCTCTGTGATCTTGGTCTTGCTCCTTTCATGGGAACTTCTCAGTTGACTAAATTCTCCCTTCTCAAACCTCTACTGACTGTGTGTTCCACCAATATGGAACTAATTCTGTCTACTTCCTTTCCTGTTTGCATGACTTTACCAAGAATTATTTAGAACTTTAATAGTTCTTTTGAGAAAATTTTAATCTTCCAAATTGCCTCCTTTAGAACTTTCCTTCCCTAATTGAGTCTCTCAACTCCCTATAGTCACTGAAACTTTAGGCACCCCACTCCATGCCTTGGAGGCTCTCAATGTGCTCAAGGATCTGCAAAAGCAAATGCCTGAGGCTGAAAAATAAAATAGAAACAAAAACAAAATTTAATTCTCAGCTTCATAAGATTATATATCAAAAGAAAATCTTAAAAATCTTAAAAAACTCCAAAAATATTGGTGAGAAAAAAGCTTTAGCCCTCATATGAAGAAGATAAAAACTTGTTCCATTTTCCAGAAACACAGTTATAATACAAACATCAAATGGGGTAAAGACAAAAACCAAGTCTTCTGCATAAACTAGTGAATTTTGTATTATTGTAATCACATTAGTCAGGGTTCCCCAGAAAGGACAATCCGTAGGATATATGTAGATAGACAGATGAGGAAGGTTCACATAATTATGGAGGCTGAGAAAGTCCACGATAGGCTGTCTCCAAGTTGGGCAACCAGGAAAGCTGGTAGCATTGCTCAGTCCATGTCCAAAGGACTCAGAATCAGTTAAGCCAATGGTGTAACTCTCATTCTGAGGCCAAAGGCCTGAGACCCTGAAGTTCCGATGTCAAAGGCAAGAGAAGGATGTTTCAGTTTCAGAAGGAGGTAATTCACCTTTCCTCTTCCTTTTGTTCTATCTGGGCTCTCAAGCAATTGGATGATGCCTGTATTAGTCCATTTTTGTACTGCTATGAAGAAGTACCTGAGGCTGAGCAATTTATAAAGAACAAAGAGTTTTTTTTTGTTTTGTTTTTGTTTTGTTGTTGTTGTTGTTTTGAGACGGAGTCTCGCTCTGTCGCCCAGGCTGGAGTGCAGTGGCGCGATCTCCGCTCCCTGCAAGCTCTGCTGCCTCCCGGGTTCATGCCATTCTCCTGCCTCAGCCTCCCTAGAAGCTGGGACTACAGACGCCTGCCACCACGCCCGGCTAATTTTTTTGTATTTTCGGTAGAGACAGGGTTTCACCGTGTTCGCCAGGATGGTCTTGATCTCTTGACCTTGTGATCTACCCGCCTTGGCCTCCCGAAGTGCGGGGTTACAGGCATGAGCCAACACACCCGGCCAAGAACAAAGAGGTTTAATGGGCTGACAGTTCCACATGGCTGGAGGCGCCTCAGAAGGGAAAGCAAAGATGTCTTTCTTCACATGGTAGCGGCAAGAAGTGCTAAGTCATAAAACCATCAGATCATGAGAACTCACTCACTATCATGAGAACAGCATGGCAGTAACCACCACCATGATTCAATCGTCCCCCACCAGGTCCCTCCCACAACCTGCAGGGATTATAGCAACTACAATTCAAGATGAGATCTGGGTGGGGACACAGTCAAACCATATCAGTGCCCATCCACATTGGGTCAGGGTGGATCTTCCTTATCTCAGTGTCTTCCAGAAACACCCTCACACTTATGCCCAGAAACTGTGCTTTACCAGCTATGTTAGTATCTCTTAATCCAATCAAGTAGACGTCTAAAATTAACCATCAGAATATTTATGCCTGATTCGTGGCTAAA
>NW_012102809.1:11004-21358 GCF_000951045.1 Mandrillus leucophaeus
GCCAACAAACAAGTTTCTATTCTGCTTGAGTGCTTACAAGAAGCTAATATTATACTTACTAGATAATTAGAATCAAATCTATAAGCTTTAAGATTTTAAGTCATCATTTTTATGAAAAACATTATTTCCTTTTTTTTATGGTGAAAAGATATACATCTATTTAGAATCAGCCAGCGGGACTCAGTTTAGATGATCCCAAGTTTGTTGGCAACATCCAAAGCATCGTAATCAGGAGCCAGTCAAACATATGCATTCTTCTCTCCATCAGGCAGAATCAGGATGTTGACCGTGGCCACATCCATGTCCCAGAGCTTCTTCACAGTCTGTTTGATCTGGTGCTTGTTGGCTTTAACATCGACAGTGAACACAAGCGTGTTGTTGTCTTCTATCTTCTTCATGGCTGACTCAGTGGTCTGTGGAAACTTGATGATAGCATGGTGGTCAAGCTTGTTTCTCCAGGAGGTGCTCTTCCGAGGATATCTGGGCTGCCTCCGCAGTCGCAGTGTCTTGGGATGCTGGAAGGTGGGTGAGGTGCAGATCTTCTTTTTTTGGGGGGCTGTGGACACATTTCAACACTGCCTTCTTGGCCTGTAAAGCCTTTGCGTTGGCTTTGGCTTTAGGAGGGGCAGGAGCTTCCTTCTTTGCTTTTGGTGCCATCTTGTGAAAAGCGAAAAACATTATTTCAATAATAATTTTTTTACAGTAATCTGCCTAATAGTAGTTTCCAAAATACTTTTGGGGATTTTTAACCTAAAAGTTAAGCTAACTAAAATATTTCCATTAAATATCTAGATCATTTATAAATAAGATACAATACTAAAACATTAATTACTGGGCATAAGTAATTCAAGTTTATATACTTTTGGCTTCTTATTTTTACAGATAAACTAGATATTTTGGCCTGTTAATAAACATATTTTTGCCTACCACACTGTACTGTGTACTATGAGAAACTACCACACTGTACTGTGTACTATGAGAAACTACCACACTGCACTGTGTACTATGAGAAACTACCACACTGCACTGTGTACTATGGGAAACATATGTACTATGAGAAAACATATCCCGATATTGGGAGATGGTATACTCATACATTTTCTAATCTACTACAGAATGCTAACATATGACAGTTTAAAACGGTCTATGTCCTAGTTTTCTCTGGAAAATAAAAGTATTAAAATTATAATCAATATATGTAAATAAAACTACTAGAAACAGGCCAGGCACAGTGGCTCACGCCTACAATCCCATCACTTTGGGAGGCCAAGATGGGTGGATCATGAGGTCAGGAGATCGAGACCATCCTGGCTAACACGGTGAAACCATGTCTCCACTAAAAATACAAACAATTAGCTGGACACGGTGGCAGGCGCCTGTAGTCCCAGCTACTCAGGAGACTTAGGCAGGAGAATGGCATGAACCCGGGAGGTGGAGCTTTCAGTGAGCTGAGATCACGCCACCGCACTCCAGCCTGGGTGACAGAGCGAGACTCTGTCTCAAAAAAACCCCAAAAAACAAAACAAAACAAAACACTACTAGAAATAATAGAATAACTAGAAACAACTCCATGCAAAGTATGTAAGAAAAGTAGGGCATGTTTTGCAAGAAAAATAGGATGTAATATTTTATAAGGAAAACCATACAAAATATACAAATAAAAAGAGATACCTAACCTTCCCTGTGTTATATTTGTATGGGTAAAATGTTATATTTTCAGACATTATATAAAATTCCTGGAAATTTGTCAACGTCCTCCTTATTCATGCTATGTGCTGGTACAGAGTTATGAGTCATAATTGCAGTTATTATTTTAAATGTTGTATGCCACAAAAAAAAAAATCAGATATCTTTGTCAGTTGTGGTATAATGAACTCTCATCAGATCTTTCATCACAGCCATTTCATACCTTTTGTCATTTAGATATTATTTCCCACTGATGCTTTCCTGAAAGCTCCTGCAATCAGCTACAGATCAGAATGTTTGTCTCCAACACAGGACTCCCTCTGAGAGTCACCCGTCTGCTCACCAAGAGAAATGCGTATCTGAGTGCCTCATCGGGAGAGGGTAACCGGCAACTCAAAAGAATGAAACCATTTGTCTCTTACGTACCTATGACCTGGAAGCTCCCGGTCTGGCCTTCTCTTCAAGTTGTCTCACCTTTCTGGAGTGAACCAAGGTACATCTTTCACACATTGATCGATGTCTCATGTCTCCCTAAAGTGTGTAAAACCAAGCTGGGCCCCGACCACCTTGGGCCCGGGTTGTCAGGACCTCCTGCGGAGGCATCATGGGCGCATCCTCAAACTTGGCAAAATAAACTTTCTAAAAAATCTGAGACCTGTCTCAGATTTTCAGGGTTCACACATGTAATGTAGGATGTCAATGTTTATAAAACAGACATTATTCTATCTACTATTAAAAATATGTTGCCAATTAACCTTTGACTTTCTCAACAAAATAAAAAAACGTTGATGAGGTACAAATAATATATTTAAACAAATAATGTTGCAAGTTTTAATATGCCTACTTTTCAATTTTTCAATACTATTTTTACTAATTTAACACTGTAAGAAAAATGAGTAATGAAAACATGAATAAAAGCATTTACAGGGAGTGCACATGTTTCCTCCAGCCCGTGCCCATCTCCAGCTTTCATCCCAACTGTCCTGACAGTGGCTGTAAGCATTTCTCCTTTCTCTATACCAAGATCTCCCTGCTGAAATCTTATCATGTGTTATGACACACTGTGATGATGAGCAACCAAAGCCTCGAGGAAGGGATGCTTTCGTAAAACAAGACTTGCAGGATATAACGTGTGAAGTAAAGCCCATGGCAGAGCTCCCTTTAGCACCCAGGGAGCAGACAGGAAGCTTTTGCCTCACCTTCCTCACTGGCCTGCAGCCACGTCTCCCCAGGTCAGTCTTGAGGACAACGAAACTCTGGTCTTCACTGTGGACACACTACCAGGTGCTCCAAAGCCATGGCCTCTTCTCAGGTAGGTCCTGAGGAGAACAAAGCTCTGGTTCTAATCCTAACCCCAATCCTGTCTCTAGACTTTGACTCTGACCCTAAACCCTGATCCCTACCCTGGTCCCTAATTCTGACCCTGACTTTGACCCTGACTCTGATCTTGACCCTGACCATGACCCCACCTCTAACCATACTTCTGGCCCTGACTCTGACCCAGACCCTGATCCTAACCCTAACCCTACTATTATCTTTATAATCTATCTCTAATCTTACCCCCTACTGCTAAATAGCTATACCCAAAAGCACTTTTTAAATTATTTAACTTCTTTTCCTTGAATTCTCTAAGGACATCCTAAAGGAAATGTCATTATGTATTTTGCAGTCCCTCTGAGTGGCATGGCTTCAGATAGGAAGTTCTAATACTTTGCAAGACATAAACAGTTTGGAGAGTAACAGCACAGGGTTGTTAGGGATGCATGTTGGCATTCACGATAGTCATTGGTGCTGTTCTCCAAATATTTTCAGTTCAATTTTTATGAATGCATTCTGACTATTCCAACCCACCTGCCTAAATTTTTGCCCGATCATATAGCTTTTTTTTTTTTGGCCAGTGGAGGTGAGAAGAAATAACGTATGACTTTTTCAGGAGAAATCTCTAATAACAGAGTTCTATTCAACATGCTTTTTTCTCTTTTCCATAGCAATAATTTTAGCAATATTAATAGCTTCAAAAACTAACTTAGCTATTAGGTTTTTTAAAATGTCTTTTGTCTTCCCGTTTGTAAGCCACACTGATCAGGACTACAGAGTTGAATTATTAGAAGTGATAAAGGAAAGATAATGCTTATCTTTCAAAAACATGAATTACTTGTTTAATGGGCAAAAACAAGTTTTGTTCTATTCATCAGGTAATAAACAAAACTCTACACAAAAAGTGAGGGTCAGGGAATGCAGAGAACACACAACTGACTTCATGGCAGGAAGATTCTTAGTGCTAATTCAATGTTACTACTTATTAGCTGAAAATATAATTGTATTTGAAATTTTTATCATGGACACTAACCATCATTATGGACACAGGATGGCCATTGACCAATGAGAAAAGATGGTGGTCATCACAACCAGCAGTGCCCATGGCACATCCACCAGTGTGCAGTGACTATCAGCTCTGACTGATCTGGATGTCTTAACGGCCTCATCTGTGAGTGACAGGTTTGCCTTGTGTCAATGGCTCTCAAACCTGGGTGCTTGCTTGAATCTCTTAAAGAACTTTCAAAAATACATTCATCGCTAATTCACAATTACACTGTTTAGGAATTATGAATGTGGGTGCTCCTGTATTGGGTGCATATATATTTAGGATAGTTAGCTCTTCTTGTTGAATTGATCCTTTTAGCATTATGTTATGGCCTTGTCTCTTTTGATCTTTGTTGGTATAAAGTTTGTTTTATCAGAGACTAGGATTGCAACCCCTGCCTTTTTTTGTTTTCCTTTTGCTTGGTAGATCTTCCTCCATCCCTTTATTTTGAGCCTATGTGTGTCTCTGCACATAAGATGGGTCTCCTGAATACAGCACACTGATGGGTCTTGACACTTTATCCAATTTGCCAGTCTGTGTCTTTTAATTGGAGCATTTAGCGCATTTACATTTAAGGTTAATATTGTTATGTGTGAATTTGATACTGTCATTATGATGTTAGCTGGTTATTTTGCTCGTTAGTTGATGCAGTTTCTTCCTAGCATTGATGGTCTTTACAATTTGACATATTTTTGCAGTGGCTGGTACCGGTTGTTCCTTTCCATGTTTAGTGCTTCCCGAACCCAAACCCGAACCCGAACCCTAACCCTAACCCTAACCCCTAACCCGAACCTGACCCAAACCCGAACCCGAACCCTAACCCGAACCGAACCCAAACCCGAACCCGAACCCAAACCCGAACCTGAAGCCTAACCTAACCTGAACCCTAGCCCTAACCCAAACTTGAACCCGAACCCAAACCCATACCCTAACCCAAACCCAAAACCAAACCCGTACCCTAACCCCGACCCCGACCCTAACCCCAACCCTAACCCAACCCCAACCCCAACCCTAACCCTAACCATAACCCTAATCCTAACCCAACCCCGATCCCTGACCCTGACCCTAACCCTAACCCTAACCCCATGCTTTTCCTGTGATAGTGGGTGTGTTCTCACAAGAGTGAATGGTTTTGTAGTGTGGCACTTCTCTGCTCTCTCTCCTGCCCCTTTGTGAGGAAGGTGTTTGCTTATCCTTTGCCTTCTGTCATGATTGTCAATTTCCTGAGAACTCCCCAGGCATGAGAAAATGTGAATCAGGTAACCTCTTTTGTTTATAAATTAGCAAGTGTCAGGTTGTATCTTTATAGCAGTATGAAAATGGACTAATACAAGTTGTGTTATCAAACCAAATGCTTTAATTAGAGAAATCCATACCTGGTGAAATAATCACTACACTATAGATGCAACTTCAATTTTTTTAGAGGATTGCATATTATATTATTTATGGTATGACAATTTATTTCCTTATTAATAGACTTTTACACAATCTCAAACATTTTGATATGACAATGTTATAATGAAAGTTCTTACCATAAATATGTATGCATACAACAATTTTATACAAATAAATAACTATATATACACACATATACATACATATGTTGGTCCCTTGCATGTTATATATATGATATGCAACATATTATATATATAATATGTAATAAATGACCTTAACTATTTGTGTGTGTGTGTAAACTCATATTTTCCTGTAGAATCTAGTCCCAGAAGTAAAGCTGTCAGGCTAAAGAAATGACATATTTAAAATTTTGATGCATGCTACTAAACTACCCTTCAATAGACATTTACCAAGTTGATAGCGATCTTGATTCAGTGCAACCTCCACCTCCTGGGTTCACGCCATTCTCCTGTGTTTACATTTCTTCTTCCTGTAGTGGTTCTTCCTCTGAACGATCAGAAATTTTGGATTCTTTACAAATTTGACTCTAACTCTGCTTTAACTCAATTTTGATGAGGTTTAAAGTTTTTTCTACCATCATTTGTCTTGTTTGATACACATTTTCTCCTATTTTTGCACACAAAGGGGTCTTACATGTACAGATGTATGCTCTCTATTACAGAACTTGTTTACTTCCATTTGTTGAGACACTTTTTGCGGATGCAAAAAGTGAAAGATTAATTTGCTAGTTTTGTTTGTCAGAGGCCTTTTTTGTCAGGGTGCATGTTTTAAAGATAACTTTGTCTTTCAATAATCAAATATGGAAAAAGAAAAATTAAAAAATAAAAATTTAACTGTTAAACTTTTCAATCTATGTTCATCTACTCCCAATCATTGGATTGTAATTAATAAGTTAAAAATAACTTGCATTAGCCTAAAATGGGGAAAAATATAAACCATCAATCTTAACTTTGTAACTGTTTGTTTGGACTAAGAATAATTCATTACGTGTTTAATTTACCAAAAATGAATTAAAAAATGATTTGCAGTATTACAAAGGCATCTTCACTTAAGATTTTCTCTCACTATAGCTGAAATACTGATACCCAACAGTGCACACTTGAATGTTTTTTTCCCGAAGATTACTAACTGGTCAGAAGGCAAACTTTAAATTAATAGAAATGAAAATCAACACTAATCAGAAACAAAGCCAAATTGTCAGTTTAATTCAAATTATATACTGTAATATAAGTGTTATGTAGTATTATATATAGACCACAGTCTTAAGTCAAGTTTCAGTATATATTCTAAGGTACACGAATGACAGTGGATTAAAAATTTCTTAACAATAGTTACAGATTTCCTATATTAAAGTAGGTTAGAAAGTTACTGTTTGTGCCCTAACACCAGAGCTCTCTTCTGCAAAGTCCGGTTCTCTCGATAGGCAGTTGGATTGATTTTAAGACCCCATTCTCTCTCTGAACATGGATACTGAAGTCAATTAAAAATCACAATGGAGAATACATTTTTAATTATAGTATTAGTGACCAGTAATACAAAGCTGCAAATGTTGAATCATTAGCAATGATTACTCCTTTAACATTAACCCAAGTCAGCAGCCATCACTGTTAAATTGTTCATAATTTTCACCGCTTACAATTATAATTCAATATTTGATGTTACCTTCTTTATTATATTAGGTTATAAAAATGAACAGCAAACAATGTTTAGGAACTTTTGGCTTAATTTCCAAGGGAAAAGATTAAATCACTATAGAGTCACAAAATATTTTAAGTTTTATAAGTAGTTAAAATGTTTTTAAATTAAATATTGAATTATAATCAACGGATTCTAAAAGGCCAGTCCAAAAGTAATTTCATTGGAAATATGCTATGCTACCAAAGAAAACTTGAAATATGAAATTAAACTTTTACATACCTGTGGGTTATTTTCACGTCCTTGAAGTCTTTCTTGTTCCCCCTCCAATCAAAAGTCCATATATTTTGTTAAAATGAACTACTTAGAACAGTTAGATAAAAGCTATAGTCTTCATAAACATGAATAAAAAAATAACAGTTTTCTTTTATAAAATGAGAGTCTAAATAAAGCTTAATCTGTAGTGGAATATTTACTTCTTTAAGAAATGCTTCCAATTCTCCAAAACTTCAGCAAAACACTTGGCGAGACACTAGATGTCACCAGATTCAAGCCATACAATCATCTCATAGATTCACTCACAATTACATCCATCCAGCATCAATGAACAAAACCATCAGAAACTAAAAAATTAAAAATCCAAAAGAAACAGATAAAGTAACACTGTATATTTTTCTTTACTTTATAATAGTACTTTGTAACAACACACTAAGCCTGTTATTTAGTACTAATAATTTCCAATATGACATTCTCTTTACCCCTTCATCAGTGTACACTCTGTTCTTCCAATCTGAAATGTTTTCCTCTACTATTCTGACAAATTTCTTTTCATTTTATAAGACTCACACAGCTATCTGATGTCTTCCTTTATTCTATCTTTCCCCAGATAAAAGTTTCATATAATATAAATTTCATAAAACATGCAGTTAAGGTGTCAAAAGTGAGATTATATTTCAACTGACTATAACTAAATTACAAAAGTGCACATATTTCAATGACAAGGGAAAGAAGATTTTCAATAAGAAGAGCAATCATGACCCTGAAGGGATAAATGTCAAAGATGATGGGAGAGTGCTATGGTATGTCATTATTGTAACACATCAGGTTCATTTATACCATTATCCTACAGGTGTTCATCATATTCAACCATTTGTCCTGTAACTGAGGAAGTACACCGTTGTGATGACAGTTCAATCGAACTTATTCATTTCTCATCAGATAAACTGTTTCGAACTGATCAGCTCAGACAGTTGTAGAACAACACTTAATATAAATACACATTTTTAAAAAAATTCCAAGGTGGGATATCGCTATGTGTACACTGCTTGTATCCTGTAGCTTGGGCCCGTCTTAACGATTCTTGATCAACTCATGCAAGATGGTGTATAAGACACATCATAAAATAATGTACAAGCAGCACCTTTCCAATGTGTAAATATTGCAAAAAATAAAAATTTCACATTCATTATACTAGCCTATATTTCAAAATCAGTACAATGTTTATTGAAAACATTCAGTTTGTTATTCAAGAAATAAATCCTGTACTTGTTTTTTTCCTGAAATTACTGTGATCGAGTATACCACGCTGGTCTCTAAAGTATTTTTATGGAACAGGTATCTAATTTAAAAATTAGCTTTTTTAACAAAAACAATGGAAGTCATTTAGTTCAAATGAATTTCGTTTGATTATCTAATATAAATGTAACCTATATTTTTGATGTATGACATAAAGTGGAGGAATGAGTTGCTGTGGTTTACCCCAGTTCTTGCACTCCCTCCTAGTTCCAGTAATTTTGAGGACAGTGATAATCTAATGTCCTGAGTGCAAACATACTGAAGCCATCTGAATTAAGTTACCTCAAATGTCCTCATCACTAACTCCAAAACTACTGAGATAGCTTCTTTCTTTCCTCTCTCATTCCGCCCTCACAATCCCCTGGTCTTTGTAAAAGTCTCTCAATCTGTGGTCTTCCTTCTTCTCCTTGTATATACCTCTCATGGATTATGCCCATCACTTTTTTTTTTTTTTTTTGAGACTGAGTCTCGTTCTGTTGCCCAGGCTAGAGTGCAGTGGTGCAATCTCAGCTCACTGCAACCTCTGCCTCCCGGGTTCAAGCAATTCTCCTGCCTGCCTCCCAAGTAGCTGGGACTACAGGTGCCCACCACCATGCTCGGCTAAGTTTTTGTATTTTAGTAGAGACAGGGTTTCACTGTGTTGCCCAGGCTGGTCTTGAACTCCTGAGCTCAGGTAATTCACCCGCCTCGACCTCCCAAAGTGCTAGGACTACAGATATGAGCCACTGTGCCCAGCCTCATGCCCACCACTTCTTTCCTCTTCATTAAGCAGTAGAGTATCTTACGTCAATAATTTCTATTTCATACTCTTTCAGTTCCTTCCCCTCTGATTAGAAACATGTTCAGAAATAAAAGCAAAATGACACTTTCCTTTGACCCTGTAATGTCTTGAACTGCTATCCAACAGCAATCCAATGGCAAACAGGTATATGTACAGGTGCTCAACAGCACTGCACAGTATCAGGCGCTCAACATCACCAGAGCAATGCAAATCAAAACTACAGTGAGATACCATCTCAGCCCAGTTAAAACGGCTTTTATCCAAATGACAGGGTATAACGAGTGCTGGTGAGGATGTGGAGAAATGGGAACCCTCATACATTGTGAGCATGTAAATTACTACAGCCACTATGGAGAATAATGTGGAGAGTCCTCAAAAAGGTAAAAATAGGCCAGGTGTGGGGGCTCACACATGTAATCCCAGAACTATGGGAGACCAAGGCAGAGGATTAAGGCAGAGGACTGCTTGAGCTCAGGAGTTTGAGACCAGTCTGGGCAATAGGGTGAAACCCTGTCTCTACCAATAATGAATAAAATTAGCCAGGCATGGTGGCACACACTTTTGGTCCCAGCTACTCGGGAGGCTGACATGCGAGGATCGCTTGATCCCAGGGGGCAGAAGTTGCGCTGAGCTGAGATCAGGCTACTGCATTCCAAGCTCTTTTTTTGTTTGTTTGTTTGCTTCTGTCTCAAAAAAAAAAAAAAAAGAAAGAAAGAAACTAAAAACTAAAAATAGAACTACCATATGATCCCGCATAGGTATATAGATATATTCTAAAAGGCAAGGGAATCAGTAAATTGAAGAGGTATCCACCTTCTCATGTTTATTGCAGCACTCTTTACAATAGGCAAGATTTAAAATCAACCCATTTGTATACCAACAAATGGACAAAGAAA
>NW_012102809.1:22243-23088 GCF_000951045.1 Mandrillus leucophaeus
TAACCTCTTTTGTTTATAAATTAGCAAGTGTCAGGTTGTATCTTTATAGCAGTATGAAAATGGACTAATACAAGTTGTGTTATCAAACCAAATGCTTTAATTAGAGAAATCCATACCTGGTGAAATAATCACTACACTATAGATGCAACTTCAATTTTTTTAGAGGATTGCATATTATATTATTTATGGTATGACAATTTATTTCCTTATTAATAGACTTTTACACAATCTCAAACATTTTGATATGACAATGTTATAATGAAAGTTCTTACCATAAATATGTATGCATACAACAATTTTATACAAATAAATAACTATATATACACACATATACATACATATGTTGGTCCCTTGCATGTTATATATATGATATGCAACATATTATATATATAATATGTAATAAATGACCTTAACTATTTGTGTGTGTGTGTAAACTCATATTTTCCTGTAGAATCTAGTCCCAGAAGTAAAGCTGTCAGGCTAAAGAAATGACATATTTAAAATTTTGATGCATGCTACTAAACTACCCTTCAATAGACATTTACCAAGTTGATAGCGATCTTGATTCAGTGCAACCTCCACCTCCTGGGTTCACGCCATTCTCCTGTGTTTACATTTCTTCTTCCTGTAGTGGTTCTTCCTCTGAACGATCAGAAATTTTGGATTCTTTACAAATTTGACTCTAACTCTGCTTTAACTCAATTTTGATGAGGTTTAAAGTTTTTTCTACCATCATTTGTCTTGTTTGATACACATTTTCTCCTATTTTTGCACACAAAGGGGTCTTACATGTACAGATGTATGCTCTCTATTACAGAACTTGTTTACTTCCATTTGTTGAGACA
>NW_012102809.1:25798-31700 GCF_000951045.1 Mandrillus leucophaeus
TTTAGTTCAAATGAATTTCGTTTGATTATCTAATATAAATGTAACCTATATTTTTGATGTATGACATAAAGTGGAGGAATGAGTTGCTGTGGTTTACCCCAGTTCTTGCACTCCCTCCTAGTTCCAGTAATTTTGAGGACAGTGATAATCTAATGTCCTGAGTGCAAACATACTGAAGCCATCTGAATTAAGTTACCTCAAATGTCCTCATCACTAACTCCAAAACTACTGAGATAGCTTCTTTCTTTCCTCTCTCATTCCGCCCTCACAATCCCCTGGTCTTTGTAAAAGTCTCTCAATCTGTGGTCTTCCTTCTTCTCCTTGTATATACCTCTCATGGATTATGCCCATCACTTTTTTTTTTTTTTTTTGAGACTGAGTCTCGTTCTGTTGCCCAGGCTAGAGTGCAGTGGTGCAATCTCAGCTCACTGCAACCTCTGCCTCCCGGGTTCAAGCAATTCTCCTGCCTGCCTCCCAAGTAGCTGGGACTACAGGTGCCCACCACCATGCTCGGCTAAGTTTTTGTATTTTAGTAGAGACAGGGTTTCACTGTGTTGCCCAGGCTGGTCTTGAACTCCTGAGCTCAGGTAATTCACCCGCCTCGACCTCCCAAAGTGCTAGGACTACAGATATGAGCCACTGTGCCCAGCCTCATGCCCACCACTTCTTTCCTCTTCATTAAGCAGTAGAGTATCTTACGTCAATAATTTCTATTTCATACTCTTTCAGTTCCTTCCCCTCTGATTAGAAACATGTTCAGAAATAAAAGCAAAATGACACTTTCCTTTGACCCTGTAATGTCTTGAACTGCTATCCAACAGCAATCCAATGGCAAACAGGTATATGTACAGGTGCTCAACAGCACTGCACAGTATCAGGCGCTCAACATCACCAGAGCAATGCAAATCAAAACTACAGTGAGATACCGTCTCAGCCCAGTTAAAACGGCTTTTATCCAAATGACAGGGTATAACGAGTGCTGGTGAGGATGTGGAGAAATGGGAACCCTCATACATTGTGAGCATGTAAATTACTACAGCCACTATGGAGAATAATGTGGAGAGTCCTCAAAAAGGTAAAAATAGGCCAGGTGTGGGGGCTCACACATGTAATCCCAGAACTATGGGAGACCAAGGCAGAGGATTAAGGCAGAGGACTGCTTGAGCTCAGGAGTTTGAGACCAGTCTGGGCAATAGGGTGAAACCCTGTCTCTACCAATAATGAATAAAATTAGCCAGGCATGGTGGCACACACTTTTGGTCCCAGCTACTCGGGAGGCTGACATGCGAGGATCGCTTGATCCCAGGGGGCAGAAGTTGCGCTGAGCTGAGATCAGGCTACTGCATTCCAAGCTCTTTTTTTGTTTGTTTGTTTGCTTCTGTCTCAAAAAAAAAAAAAAAAGAAAGAAAGAAACTAAAAACTAAAAATAGAACTACCATATGATCCCGCATAGGTATATAGATATATTCTAAAAGGCAAGGGAATCAGTAAATTGAAGAGGTATCCACCTTCTCATGTTTATTGCAGCACTCTTTACAATAGGCAAGATTTAAAATCAACCCATTTGTATACCAACAAATGGACAAAGAAAATGTACATATACACAATGGAGTACCGTCCAGCCATAAAAAAGAATGAGATCTTGTCATTTGCCATGACATGGATGGATATGTTTTCTCATCAGAAACTTCAAAACCACCTAGCTAACTTCTTTACTTCCCTTCTGTCCTTGCTCACAATCCATGTACCTTGTGAAAATTTCTACATCTGTGGTCTTAATTCTTCCCATTCTACATTTTTTATGGATTACTCCCACCATGTCTCCCCTCTTGTTTTAGCAATAGTATCTTACATCTATAATTTCTATTTTTTCATCTCTTTCTACTTCCCCTCTGGTTAGAAACATGATCTGAAATAAAAGCAAAATCATGCTATCCTCTGAGCCTGTTAGTCTTGAACTGTTCCCCAGTGGCTCTTCTTTCCAATTTCCATACAGGAAAAGTCTATGACCTTGCCACTCAGAGCATGACTCGAGTATGAGCAGCACTGGCATCACCTGAGAACTTAGAAATGTAGAATCCCAGGCCTGCTGAATCAGAACGCGCATTTTAACAAGGTCCCCAGATGATTTGTTAAAGTGTAAGAAGTTCTGTTCTATATTGGCTATATATGACATTAAATTGTATACATGCGTAGATGGCCATACATGCTTATGTTCACCTATGGTAGATAAAACATAGCTCTGCCTGGTCAGGTACCTCCACCAATGAGGAAGACAGGAAGAATTAAAAATTTTGCTCCAATTCTCTGGCAAGTTTTGGTGCTAAAACCCACTATATCTTGTTCCTACTTTTCTAAAATCCTTTTCTTCCTTTTCTAAGGAATTATTGTGTTTTGCCACCCTCCATTACATGTACCTTCTTTTTCTTTCATTTACTCCCTGCACCTACTGCCTTTCTCATTCTTCATTCCCTCTTCTCTCTTTTCTTCTTCCTTATTTCCTGACTTTCCTTAGACCTTAGAATCTTGAAATGGAGCCATTAATTCTGCTCCTTTAGTGGCAATCTCAATTCACCCTCTTGCAGATGTCTGTTAAGATACAAAACTTATCACCTTTTCACTTTTCTTTTTTCTTACTGTGAATTCAGTAAGTGATCTTCCTTTGCTTGTTACAATACATTGGTGCTAATGTTTTCAAGTAAAAATTATGTGAAATGCTTTTTAAAATAAAATACATTTATTACCATCTTCATTTCCATTTACTGCCTTTTTCCTCTGCTGATCAGTTGGCCCAGATGAATGACCACCACATTTTTGGAGAAGATTCTTGGAGATACTCTGTTAAAATTAATATACTAGCAATGAGTTTCAATACAAAATAACAGTAACCAGTTGCACAAATATTTCCTAATTGTTTATTTTTAAAAATCCAAATTTCCTGTATTAAAAACAATTAGACTTAAAAATAAGAGAAGCAGGTATTGAAAACCAAAACGTTTATTTGTTTGTTTATTTATTTACTTGAGAGCCCAGGCTGGAGTGCAATGCCATGATCTCGACTCACTGCAACCTCTGCCTCCTGGGTTCAAGCAATTCTCCTGCCTCAGTCTCCTGAGGAACTGGGATTACAGGTGTGCGCCACCGTGCCCACCTAATTTTGGTATTTTTAGCAGAGACAGGGTTTCACCATGTTGGCTAGGCTGGTCTCGAACTCCTGACCTCAGGTGATCCACCCACATTGACCTCCCAATGTGCTGGGATTACAGGTGTGAGCCACCACGCCCAACCTGAAAAACAAAACATATCAATAGAGAGCCTCATATATGTTCTCTAGATGGAACCTACTTTTTATCTTCATTAGACTATTGACTCTGCGAAACTAAGTATGGAAGGCAAAAGGAAACCTATTTACAGGCGAAGTATTAACTTACATGCATATTTCAACAAGACACTCACTTCTAAAGACCTAAATCTAATTTGCAATCTGCATCAAAAGTAAGAGAGCATTACAAAAATACAATATATTTGCTATTACAGCATTTAACATTTAAAATATTCCCAATTATACAATTTTTTATTAAAAGATAATTGGCATAAGAAACTTTGGAGTACTCTGTGTTGTGTATAAACAGAACACTGATGAAGCTGCTTCATTTAGGTAAACAGGGCTTGAAAAAATATTTCTTGTTTTTACTGATATAAAAATGGTTGAATAAAATGACAAAGTAGTAAAGAAAACTTTCATTTATGTTATGTTTAAATAAAAGCAGGCAAATATTAGATATATTCTGGACTCTTTTCCAACTAAGAAATAACTTCAAAAACCAGAGCAAGCTTAATAAAAAGAATATTTATTCACAAAGCATCTAAAATGTTCCAGATTCTTATTTGGACATTTTCTTTTCATTTCAGTGTCAGCCAATATACTGGCAGAGACTCATAAAAATTTGTTCTGAAGGCTGCACTGAAAGTTCAATTAACCCATTTATGCCTGAGGTTGTAATTTTTTAAATTTGAAAAATCCAACCTTGGCGATGACCTTGAGCGGTAGGATATAAATAACTCCCACATGCTTAGCCTTCCAATAATGGAACACTAGGCATAAATGGGTTTAGCTGACATACTGAGTCCTGGTAGTTGTACCTCTATTTCCCTAAGTACTATATAAATCTCCTCCTTCCTATGGGATCCCACTTGCAGATCCTCCTTCTACAGGCTCCATGACAGTCTCCAAACTTTAAATCTTCAGCCTAGGAAAGCAAAGATTCCTTAAAGGATGAGCTCAAATAATCAAGGGTGGGAGCTCTCTGTTTCCCTGTTCCTAAAGGGTTAGCTAAATGGAGTTTCGATCATCCACCTCCTGCATAGGCATGTTACTAACCCCCCAATTGAAGCTCCATGACTGATTTGCCAGCTAATTCTACTCTTGCCTTAAGCCTACATGGATATAAGAACATCAGTTAATAAGGAAAAGAGGCAGAGAAAAGGGGATACCTGGCCTGGGCCATAGATATATACAGTTCAGCAACCTCCAGTAGCCTAGCACTCGAGGGACTCTAAGCCACCCCTCTGTAAGTTGGAGTGGAAGATGATACACATTTCCATCTGCTCTAAGACTCTTGCCAGTGGCCGAAATTCTTTTAACATCTTTCCCTCCCCCCACAAAAAAAAACCCTTGATGTCTGTCAGTTTTTCCAATTAGAGATACAAAAAAGCAACCACCTGTTCAACACTTTCTTAAATCCCCTACTTTAACATGTCTTTCTTGGTAACTCCCAACCTCCTGTGTTTTTCATTCCTCTAATTTATCTTTGTCATAAAGTCCAATATTCTGATCTCTTTTTTAAATCCCCTACTCTTACCCAACTCACCGTCATTTCTCTCCAACCTTGGCCTTCCCCCTGCTCATTTCACTCTTATCCACTCCCATTAAGGTTCACCAGCTCATTCCATTCTCGTCCTCTTCCATTGGGATCCCCAGACCCACTTTCCCTTTTCTATTATTAAAACACTCCCCAACAGGATGATATGCAAGAGGACTGGGCTTTGAATTAAAGAATTTGTGATTGAATCTCATTTATGATACAAAGTGTATCCAAAGAAATCACCTAATCTTTTTGAGTTTCAGGTTCTTCACCTGAACAAACACTTGACTGGGATGTTAAACACAGGTTGAAGTACTAGAGGGTATTTGTTTAGTCTCTAAGATCCCTTAAAATCCTGAAATTACATGTGCTTTTGATTCATCTATTGAAAAATGGAGAATATTTAGCTGGCAGACATGAGCACAGTAATAGAAGAAAACACCACCAAGAAAAGCAGAGAAGAAACAAAAAACATCAAGAAAGGAACACAGAAAACTCATAGGAAAAAAAGACTCTGGAGAAAAAGAAAAAGCTTTATGGTGGATAAGCTTTTTGATGTGCTGCTGGATTTGGTTTGCCAGCACGTTGTTGAGCATTTTTGCATCAATGTTCATCAGGGATATTGGTCTAAAATTCTCTTTTTTGGTTGTATCTCTGTCAGGCTTTGGTATCAGGATGACGTTGGCCTCGTAAAATCAATTAGGAAAGATTCCCTCTTTTTCTAATGATTGGAATAGTTTCAGAAGGAATGGTACCAACTCCTCCTTATACCTCTGGTAGAATTCGGCTGTGAATCCGTCTGGTCCTGGACTTTTTTTGGTGGGTAGGCTATTAATTATTACCTCAATTTCAGAGCCTGCTATTGGTCTCTTCAGGGATTCAACTTCTTCCTGGTTTAGTCTTGGGAGAGTGTAAGTGTCCAGGAAATTATCCATTTCTTCTAGGTTTTCTAGTTTATTTGCAGAGAGGTGTTTATAGTATTTGCTGATGGTAGTTTGTATTTCTGTGGGGTCAGTGGTGATATCACCTTTATCATT
>NW_012102809.1:33145-52422 GCF_000951045.1 Mandrillus leucophaeus
AACCTACAGAATGGGAGAAAGTTTTTGCAATCTACTCATCTGACAAAGGGCTAATATCCAGAACCTACAAAGAACTCAAACAAATTTACAAGAAAAAGACAAACAACCCCATCAAAAAGTGGGCAAAGGATATAAATAGACACTTCTCAAAAGAAGACATTCATACAGACAACAGACACATGAAAAAATGCTCATCATCACTCGCCATCAGAGAAATCAAAACCACAATGAGATACCATCTCACACCAGGTAGAATGGCAATCATTAAAAAATCAGGAAACAACAGGTGTTGGAGAGGATGTGGAGAAATAGGAACACTTTTACACTGTTGGTGGGACTGTAAACGAGTTCAACCATTGTGGAAAACAGTGTGGTGATTCCTCAAGGATCTAGAACTAGAAATACCATTTGACCCAGCCATCCTACTACTGGGGATATACCCAAAGGATTATAAGTCATTCTGCTATAAAGACACATGCACACATATGTTTATTCCGGTACTATTCACAATAGCAAAGACTTGGAATCAACCCAAATGTCCATCAGAGACAGACTGCATTAAGAAAATGTGGCACATATACACCATGGAATACTACACAGCCATAAAAAAAGATGAGTTCGTGTCCTTTGTAGGGACATGGATGCAGCTGGAAACCATCATTCTTGGCAAGCTATTGCAAGAACAGAAAACCAAACAACGCATGTTCTCACTCATAGCTGGGAACTGAACAATGAGATCACGTGGACAGAGGAGGGGGAGCATCACACACCGGTCCTATTGTGGGGAGGGCGTAGTGGGGAGGGATAGCATTAGGAGATATAACGTAAATGATGAGTTAATGGGTGCAGCACACCAACATGGCACATGTATATATATGTAACAAACCTGCACATTGTGTACATGTACCCTAGAACTTAAAGTATAATAAAAAAAAAAAAGAAAAGAAAAGAAAAAGCTTTATGGAACTAGGCAAGGTACTTGCCTAAAGGGAAAACCAAACAGGGAAGTCAGAAAGTAGAGAAATCAATTAACATTGCCTTTGAATGTGAGCAAAATATAGTGAACATAACATGATCTATATTTAGACCACTTAAAGCAAAATATTCCTCTCCAGGACTTGTCTAGTGTTGTTTATGGAAAACTTAGGGTTTTGTAGCCCAGCTAAGTGAGATCTACCCTAAAAATCTTGATGGTAAAAATTGTGCTGGTTATCACTGTAATTGTCAAGTATGTTAGGACAAACTTCTGGACTAACCAAACTTCTAAAAAGGACTCTAAAGAGTGTTGACATAAAACAAAATGTGACTTTCTGAACTGATCTGATTTTCTGAACTGAGCTGTACCTTGACCACATTGCTGCACAGGTCTCAAGAGAAGCGATTTGGGGGCCAGGTGGGCTGACGGTCAAATCACGGATTGGTTACTTGTTAGTTACGGGATCATGGGCTAATTATCCAACCTCTCTGAATCACGGTTGCTTAAGTAGTAAACATGGTGAAACCCTGTGTCTACTAAAAATAAATAAATAGCAGGGTGTGGTGGCAGGCACCTGTAGTCCCAGCTACTCAGGAGGCTGAGGCCGGAGAATCACTTGAACCCAGGAGGTGGAGGTTGCAGTGAGCCAAGCACTGCACTCCAGCTTGAGGGACAAAGCGAGACATCGTCTCTCTCTCTATATATATATGCCTCACTAAAGCTCCTGAGACAATATCTAAGACAATGGCTGGGACACAGAGAGAAAGGTAGGAAGTGATGCAGGATGACGCTGGAGATTGAGATCTTTATCCTTATCACTATGAGAAATAATAGCTGGGTTGTAAGCAAGACGGTAATACGATTACATTTGAATTTTTTTTTTTTTTTCTGAGATGGAATTTCGCTCTGTTGCCCAGGCTGGAGTACAGTGGCGCAATCTTGGCTCACTGCAACCTCTGCCTCTTGCATTCAAGCAATTTTCCTGCTTCAGCCTCCTGAGTAGCTGGGATTACAGGTGCATGCTACCATGCCCAGCTAATTTATGTAGTTTTAGTAGAGACATGGTTTTACTATGTTGGTCAGGCTGGTCTCAAACTCCTGACCTCGTGATCTGCCTGCCTTGGCCTCCCAAAGTGCTGGGATTACAGGTGTGAGCCACTGTGCCCGGCCTGAATTTTTAAAAATAGATAATTACGGTTGCAGAGTAGACCATGATTTCCAGAGGTAGTAATAAGGAAAGTGGTTCTAAGGTCACTGTAATATCCCAGGTGGGAGATAATGGTAACCTGACCTTGGGTAAAGGCATAAGAGAGAAACACAGCCAGCAAAAACACTGGGAGTGTCATTCACACTGAGAAATGCACAGGGGAATTATCATAGCTCTGTGACTGAGAGTGGACAATACACGATAATTCTCATTCTGTTTTAACCTAAGGCGTATTTCTGAGATGAACATCATTATAACACAGCAGTGCTCTGTGGTGCACACATTACTACAGGATACACGAAAAGGCCTTGTATCTGTGCAATGGTCCTGCCTTTACGGTCCATTCCAAGTTACTGAATGAGCAACATAAACTTCTTATAGTTAGGTAAGGCAAGTCACAACACTTGGAGGCTATTTCAGATGACCAAGTCATCAGAGTCATCCATAGAATTGATTTGCTTTTTGACCTGTAAAATAAATAACATTTCAAAATGTCCCCAGATATTTATCACATACACTAAGTGTACAGAATTGATAATTATCTATCTTATTCTGTGAGCAAAAAGATTTTTAAAAACCTGTACTAATGGCTGTTTCTTTCCTTTTTTTTTAACTTTTATTTTAGATTCAAGGAGTACACATGCATGTTTGTTACTTGGGTAAATCATATGTTGCTGAGGCTTGGTGTCCAAATGATTCTCTTACCCAGGAAGTGAGCGTAGCACCCGACAGGAAGCATTCCAACCCACACGCCCCCTCACCATCCCCGCTCAAGCAGCCTCCAGTTTATTCTTCCCATCTTTTTGTCCATGTGTATCCAGTGTTGAGCTCCCACTTAAAAGTAAGAACACGCAGTATTTGTTTCCTGTTCCTGCGTTAGTTTGATTATCGTAATGGCCTCCAGCTGCATCCATGCAGCTGCAAAGAACAAAATTTCTTCTCCCCCCCTTTTTTTTTTGAGACGAAATCTCATTCTGTCACCCAGGCTGGAGTGCAGTGGTGCGATCTCAGCTCACTGCAACCTCCGCCTCCCAGGTTCAAGCGATTCTCCTGCCTCAGCCTCCTGAGTAGCTGGGGCTGCAGGTGTGTGCCACCATGCCTGGCGATTTTTTGAATTTTTAGTAAAGACGGGGTTTCACCGTGCTAGCCAGGGTGGTCTTGATCTCCTGACCTTGTGATCCTCCCACCTCGGCCTCCCAAAGTGCTGGGATTACAGGTGTGAGCCTCTGTGCCCAGCCAAAATGTTTAATCTTTTAAGAGTAGCCCCTTGGCATGGACTTAGTAAGACCAATATGAAAAAATAATGTAACCTTATGACTAAATAAAGGTAATTCTGTGTTCATGAATAAGGATATTCAATACAGTAAATATGAGAAACCTCCCTGAAGTAAATCTAAAAATTTCATCACAAACCCAATCATAATCACCCCAGCTTCTGTTCCTCCTCTCCACCTTCCCATCCTATTATCTTCCTTTTCGGATCAAGTCCCTAAGGAGAAAATAATAATTCTCTACTTTTCCGTCACCCATTCACTGCTTTTTGTTTTGTTTTGCTTTGGTTTTTTCATTTTCTCTGGGCAGACAACTGAACTTGTGACTCTATTCTACCCAGGTTATCAGCTACAAATGATAACAGAACCTACCCAGACGGTGCAGGTCAAAGGCAAATAGGTGATTGTTTTAGTTCCTTGTAAGGTGACTCTGTTATCAGATGTGCTCTGAATAAGACAGGATCTGACGATGGAGGTGAAGTCTCAGATGCATTGTCTGAGTGAGCAAATTCCAGCCAGCAGCACAGTCCCCGGGACTGGATTTCACATTCCTGCTGCTGTGGCTTCACTGCGCCGCTCATGGCGTGTTTCCTTGAACTCCTGCCTTGCTTTTCTTCCCTTGCCCCTCATTTAGCTCACTTTCTCTTCTGGCTGACCGTCAGGGCAAGGAGGGATCAGCCAGGTGGATTTAGAGCTGTGGGACACCTTTCCCTCTTCAATTCCTGCAAACCCACTGGCCCACTGATTTGAACTGGTCAGTTTTCTCCAACGGCAAAATCAATGACATTTACCAAAAACATTTTCCTTAAATATCGTGAGTTCCTTAGTATTGGTCACACCTTCCTCCTTTCTCTTCTCTCATCTCTGATCTTTCCTTCTCATGAAACCTTTTCCCTAGTGGTCTCTTAAAGGCCAGTGTCCACGTTTGTTTCTGTCCTAGATCTCGCCTTGTTTCTTTTCCTCTTTCTCCCTTCCCTTTCCCTGCCTTTTTGGTTCTATGCTTTCTCTTCTCTTTTCTGTCTTTGTACTTCCTCTAAATGGTCTCATTCTCTCCCAAGATTTCACCCACCTTGTGCTCTTGATCTCAGGAGATCTCATCTCCAGCCCACATCTCCCTTCTGGGTCACCATCTGCTGGATATCCCCACGTTGATGTTACATTGGTACTGGGAGCTAGTCCAAAGCCAACCTTGCAGTTCCCCCACCAAACCTGCTTCTCATCCTTCACGCACATCTTGATGAATGGCCTCCCTGTCAAGTATTCATCCCACTCAGATAATTTCGCATAAATCTTGGTTCTTCCTCATCATTCTGGTCATGCCACTCCAGGTTGCTTGCAGGCTAAAATCTAAGATGCTGGCATGTCCTGCAGGAGCTGCTCCTGCCCCCTCTCTCTAACCTCATCTTCCCTACTTCCTGTACCGTGTCTACACGCAGCACATGCCCTGTACTCTGTGCCAGCACCTTGGCCATCACAGACATCTCTGAGGAAACTCTGGCTCCTGACAACACTCACCTTCCAAGATTCAGCTGTAATTTCTGTGACACCTTCATAAAGCAATTCCTGTTCCTGCAGGCAGAATCAACAGCTTCATTTTGTATCTCCTCTGTGCTCTGGGCAGACTCTTTTCATAGCACCAAAACACTTATTTATTTGTCTTCCTCATTAAATGACACAGTCACTAAGGATTAATTCAGCACAATATTAGTCATCCAGGAGGCACTCAGTCAGTGTCTGTCAAGTGAATGAGTGAATTAGAGAATAAACAAATGATAATTACCTACACTGATGAAGGCCAGCACCACAAAAGGGAAAACCAGCTTTAGTCTTCAGGTGGCCATCCAAAAATCCATAGAATCATTGCATGGATTTAGGAGTGGGCGTAGTGGGAGCTAGAAGAAGAAAAGGATGGTTTTCACTGTATTGTGCTAGCCCTTAAGTCACTGGAATATTAATATGTTTAAGAAAGTGTGAAACAGTGCCACGTTGTGCAGTACTACCTAAAAGTGGACTGGAGTCCAGAAATAAGGAAACAGAATGTATGGGCCAAGACCCTTGAGGTTTCATGTAGGAGTAAGAGGAAGGATGGGGATCATCCAGACAGCAAGAAACAGCAACGTCCCTTCTTAAAGGAGAGAGCAAGAGAAGAAGTTCCCAAAGCTACCTGTTGGGCTAAACATGCCAATGTTATGGACAAATACGAGTATGTTTGCACTTGTGCCTCCACCTAAAACAGAAGCTAAGTACATCAGCAGGGGTCACTTATGGGATGTTGGAAGCAGAACGAGGAGGACAGAGGACTTCTTAGATCTATCAAGGCGGCCACGAGACCATCTCATCTCAGGAGATCAGGACATCCAGGCACCCCTAGAAGGTAGGCACTGGCAGAGCCTAAAGCCTACCCAGCCCACGCTCCTCCCCAATATCCTTGACAGATTGCAAGACTGTTCAGCCTCTGCAAGGACGTGACCAATAATGGCGGGCTGGCTGTGGGGGCAGCACTCCAGGCAAGGGAAGAAACGAGGTGTCTGAGAACTGGCATGGTGAAGGGGCACTTTGGGGAGAAGCTGTGTTCACATTTGGATGTGTCAGGGGTGGAAGGATACGAGGAAAGCCAAAGGGAGCCCACCCCCAGGGCCTAGGTGTGGGCACAGCACCGCACCACACCTTAGGGGAGATTAGACCCTGTGGGCAGAGATCCCAAGAGAAGCAGGGGTTGGAGTCGTGGGGGCAAGTGTGATATGAAACTAACTTTACTTTAAAGCCAATTTGTCAGTCAGAAAAAATACAAGAGGTGCACCTTGTGGGAGAAAAAGTCACAGGCTTGGTGTGCTTCAAAAAGTCACAAGCCTTGCTGTGCTTGATGAGAGGGACTTGAGGTACTCTCCTGTTTAAAAGGTGAAAAGGTTTGACAGGTGAAAGGAATGGTGGTTTCCTTTTCTCACTGTAGGTCAGTGTAAAAAAATCGCTTTGTAATTGCATAAGGTCTCAGCACAAACAAAATCACAGAAAATGTGAAATGTATCATAACACAGTCAACTTGCTTGGAATGTGATTGAAGCTGCATGCAGTATTGAGACACCAGACAGAACTGTTTCAGTCTCCACATTTCTTTCATTTCCTTTATGAAAGTTACATTAAGAAAAAAATAACTCCCCTGAGTATTCTGATATTTTCGGTGAGTGAAACAGTAATCTCAGTGAAGTTCAATCTTGGTATCAGAAAGCAGAATTTCAGGTTGTTTCACCTAATTGCCACTTAATACCAAAGACATGATATTTATTTGCATGTATTTCTAATGAGAAACTATTATAGTCATCATTAATTGTCTGAGATATGAAGTGGAAAAAGAAAATTATAACCCCCAGATACCAGAACATGTGCTGATCAGATACAATATAATGTGGTTCCAGCATATTATGAAATAAAAATTCAGAGACTGAATATTTACCAGGCAAAAGGTCAACATTCAGCAGCCTCTGAGAAGTCACACATCTAGATAGACCTAAACTACAAGTGCAGAAGTGCTACAGTCAACTCCACAGGCTTTCTACTAAGTACTGGCTAATTTTAAAACATACTGAAATTATATACGTTAGTCTTTGTTAAGAGAAATTGAGAGTCTGCATTGTACTATAAAGTTAATCTACAGCAGTCATTTTATTATAGTTATAAAATATTTTTGGCCTGGCGCGGTGGTTCATGCCTGTAATCCCAGCACTTTGTGAGGCCGAGGCGGGCAGATCACCTGAGGTTGGGAGTTTAAGACCAGCCTGACCAACATGGAGAAACCCCATCTCTACTAAAAATACAAAATTAGCCAGGCATGGTGGTGCATGCCTGTAGTCCCAGCTATTCAGGAGGCTGAGTCAGGAGAATCACTTGAACCTGGGAGGCGGAGATTGTGGTAAGCCAAGATTGCACCATTGCACTCCAGCCAGGGCAACAAGAGCGAAACTCCGTCTCAAAAAAAAAAAAAAAAATTTCACCAGGAGGAAAGTCCTTACCTGTGTGAACAGCTCTATACGGTTTTCCACCAGGAGGAAAGTCCTTACCTGTGTGAACAGCTCTATACAGTTTTCCAAGGCTCTTCAATAAGCACATGTTGATGGCCCAGGCCAGTCACGGCAACTTTGGGGAATTAGAACAAACCTCCGTGGCAAACACAGATCACAGTTTGAAGTGAGCATCACAGATTTCCACAACAAACACTCGGACAAGTATCATTTTCTAGGATAAACATCCACGTTCTCACGGTGGGACAATTCAAACAAACACCCAAACTTTCCAAATTATATAAACACGTTTGCTCTATCTAATTAAGCTGATAAACTCATTATTTTAAATGACAACATACAAAAGAAGTATAGATTTTTACTTAAAATGTATTGCACATGTGGCTAGTCTCTTGTCTTTCTAAGCAAATGCTAATATCAATCCAGTGCTTAACAATGTCAGCAGCAACTAGGTCCTCCAAGTTTCCTGCTACTGAAGTTTGAGGGATCAAGCCTCACCTTAATTTTGACAAAGGCTAAATTCAAGATGTCTGTGGCTTACAATTTTCTTATTCTACTTAATGAGGTGGAGAAGTTCATTTGGAATTGCGCACTCCATTAGTCTGTTTCAGCTAAATTTCAGGTGGCGTTTTCTAACAATAAGAGCTGTTGATGCCTTGGAAGGCAACAGGTTTGTCCCACTGGAAGTGACGATGGCCTTCCAGGAAGGGTGAGGTAAGGTTTTTCTAAGCTCTCGTACAACTAAATGATTCAGAAAGTGCCAGCCTGAGGTTCCAGGTGCTTGTGACTCGGGGATCTTTCTGCCATCCCACCTCACCTGCTAGACCCCTTTTGAAACTGGGCGGGATTGAAATGGAGTTTAGGGAATGCTGTAATCATGTATCTCTTGCTTGCCTAATTCACAGAAATGTGCCCAGGCAAAGTGTGATGCTAAGTGGGAGCTTTGATCCCGAGCCCTCCTCCCACCTGGAGCCACACCTATTTCTCCCTCTCCCATGCTCCTGCCTCTGAGTTCAGATGAGGCTCAGGCCTGAGACGGGAGAAACCTACCAGCGAAGGAGGAAGTGTCCCCGCTCCTCAGACACGAGGCCTCTTCCGCAACTCAACCTTCTGCTCCAGGACAGGCTGATCTGAAGACCCCACCCCTTCACCTCATCGGAAGACTCAGCTAAAGAAGAGCAGGCAGGCAGCTGAGGGAGTCATTCTCTGGGAGCGGGGGCAGAAGGGAGTCCCTTGTCTTGTTTGTGTTCCTTCCCCGTTGCCCCACAGCTGGAGTGCGGGCTGGGCAAGCAGGTGCCGGGCAACTTCTGGGGAGACTCAGGCCTCCTTATTGGCCATCACAAAGCCCCGGAGAAAAAGATGCTTCCAAAAACCGCAAGATAAGAGGAACAGGTAAAGGTCGTGGGAGGATTAAGTAGAGCACAGCAGGCTGCTTCACGAACCCTCTGCAGCCTTTCCCCGGTGGGACAGCATGGCAGCTGCTAACCTGGCATCTAGGCCATCAGGCAAGGTGAATTAGCGACAGTACCACTGGGGAAAGTACCTCGGTGTAGCCCGTGAACCCTCTGCCACCCACCCACGGAGTTCAACCTCTTCCAGTGCTCTTTTCTGTTTTCAGGGTCCTGGAGTGACTTGACCTCATTTAGTCATTCTGAGTATCCCATTTACAGGCAAGGAGCATTTTGTTGTTGTTGTTAATGCTCCTAACTCTAGCAAGCTATGAATTTAGGAAGCGTCTCTGCCCTTTGGCAAACCTACTTGTGCCCGATTTCTTTTGCTCCTCCAGATTGCTGCCCATGCTCCTCTGCCCTGCCGGGCACTCTGGGAGATGCACCTGGATGGACACTAGGGCTCCACCCTCAGGCTTCCAGGTGGGCTCAGTAGATGGGGATCCTGGAGGAGACTGTAGAGGACGAGAGCAGCTGCCGGCACAGTTGTCCCGGAGCTACCTGGGTCCAGACGCCCCAGTTCTCTCCATGCAGACCTTTCTACCCACCTCTCCTCTCGTACTGGGCTCTCTGTGTGGATGGGAGTGGTGCAAGCTTCCCTGTCACATGGGTAGGAGTCAACCTCCCTTTCCTTTGTGGTGCTACAGCCCGCCCCCCACCACACCTCCAGTAAACAGGGCCCTTTCTAAGCCCCCTCCCGTCCTGTTTGGGCACCGCATGTGTTTTCTCCCGGGACCCTGAAGCACACGTCCATTCTACTCATGAAAACAGAGAGCTGCAGAAGAGAAAAGCATCTATTCATGTGTGCTGCTGTTGGCAACAAGTCTTCAGAAATGGAGAAACTGATGAAGAATCTTGCTGCAAGATCCCAACCAATGCCAAAGGCCACTGCGAGGAGCCAGCATGGACATGAAATTCACGCCCAGGGCAGCTCCCGTGTCTTCCGAGCCTTCTCACGAGAGCGGCAAGCACAGTGGTCTGCTGCTGCCTGCCTGTCATGTTTCTGTTAGAATAGACCCTGTGTGTAGATGAAAGAGCATTCGACATCATGGCTACGTGGGATGCTGACAGCCAGGTGTCTTCTTCTCTGGGCAGAAGCTCCTGGGGCTCCAGAAGGTCTCGTTCTCCTGGGCCGAGGATGCTGAAGGGAGTGGTGGGATGAAAGGCGGACCCAGAAAACATACGGGCAGGCAGAGTCTGCTCTGCCCAGCCCCAGTGCCTTTTCCTTACTGTGCTCACCATATGTTTTCAGAAAGACAGGCCAAGAACAAAAGTGGGAGCCCCCTAAATGTCCAACCGTGATGGTCCATGAACACAGTGGAACGTGCAAGATAATTGTGAAAACTGTGTGGAAGTATGGGGAACTGCTTAGGATACACAGTTAAGTGAATAAAGCAACATGTTAAGAGTTATATATGCCATGGTTACAATTCCAAAAATGTGTGTGTACATAGGCAAATTCTGGAAGCATAAAACCAAAAGAAATGTTGTATTGAAGTGGCAGTATCATGGATGTATATAGACAGTCTTTGATGTCTTTGTTGGAAGAGGCCATCCTCGCACCCCGTCCCTGCTGAGCATGCCAAGACTGCAAGGCCCTGAGTGTCCCTTCGCTGGCCCCTTTCTCAGGTCCAGCTGATAACCCTGAGAGGTGAGGTAACGTTGCCCCTCCCCACGACCCTCCAGGCAAACAGCAGGCTGGCTTCTGGCTTGCTATAAGCGCAGCGCCTTCTCCAAGCTCCATGCTTCACACTGCACACGCGGCATTCATCTAAGCCTGCTGTGTTGCCTGTGAGGGAACTGGGAATGAGGGGACTGACCTAGACGTGCTGCTGGACATGCTGCTAGTTGTGTAGCAAGTAACGGTGCCCACGGTCCCTGACCCAGCAGTCTCCTGGCTTCTACCAGCATCCAAGAAACAGTAACAGGTTGACCGAATAGCTTCTAAGAAAGATAAAATCAAATCCCAGATGACAATCTTAATATGGCTGCGATACCAATTTGAAATTACAGTTGACTCTTAAACATGGGTTTGAACTGCAAGAATCCACTTAGAGATGGATTTTTTTTTTCAGAAAATACAGTCGGTGGGTTTCGTATCCACAACCAAACACAGAGAGAAAATATAGTATTCTCAGGATTTAAATCTGCCTGTATGGAAGCCCAGCTTTTCATAACCTTGGGTCCCCAGGACTCACTGTGGGACTTGAGTATGTGCAGATTTTCATATCTTACCCATGGCTCTAGAAGCAATTTCCTACAGATTTCCAGGGATGACTGTATTTGCCTAATGTTTCTTTCCCAGCAGACTCATGTCTGTCTTGTGCACTGCTGTACTCCTGGCACCATAGGGGAGCCTGGTGCAGAGCAAGCTTCCTCAGATGGCCCTTTGTGGATGGACTACAGGAGCAGAGGTGGGCAAGGAGCAAGTCTCAGAAGAAATTCAAACCAAAATGTAGAGTTTGAAGGCTACAGTGACCTTTGCAATCATATCTCCCTGTTATTCAGTAACAGTTACAGCCACCACCATGCATCAAGCCCCCACAGGCCACGCCTGTCTTCTGGACGATTTTCAGTCTTCATATTTCAATGCTCTTCTGTCCATTTCCAGGCACAAAGTGCTTTCACACACATTTGGTCCTTGCTGCAACACCACTGAAGACAGGTGTGTCTGATCCCAATGTGGAGCCCATAGTAACAGCAAGCAGCGACTGCGGCTTGTGGAGAAGGGCCTGTGCCACATGCTGCTCTTCACTCCTCATCAGGGCTGTTTACGTGGGTCCTGTCACAGCTGCTCTGTGACTAGGGAACTTGACGTCTCCATTTTTCAACTGAAAACACAGAAGTACAAAGGGGTTCACCACCTTGTCCACGGTTGCCCTGCTTCTAAGTGATCGTGTTGGAATAAAAACAAGCAACTGTCATCCGGGACATTAACCGCCCAGGCTGTGGTGTTGCAAAGCAGAGGAGCATGGAGCAGGGAGCATGTAACCCTGCTGAGATCAGCTCACTCACAAGTGGCAGGGCTAGGGCTGCAGCGCAGCTCGCTTGTGGGCACTGTGTGGGCCTGAAACCAAGTCCACATCCAAAGGTCATAATGGCCCCCAAAACAGCTTCCTGACCTGCTTCTGTGGTCCCAGACCTCTTGCCGCTGAGGCGCCTCAGCTTTCCAATTACTCTTGCCAATTCTGCCTGCCCATTGCTGCTGAAAAGGCCACCTCCCTCTGTCCCATGGCCTCAAACACACTTCAGAGAGAATTCTGGGCACTTTCAGAAGGCTGGTCACTACAGCACAAAATGAGTCAAAGTCATTGTGTTAATGCTCCCAAATCTGAGTGCACAGTTCAGAGATGGGGGCTGTGAGTCCAGGGACAGGCTGGGGACTGTTCTGGTGCCTGTGACTATGGGACTGAGTCAGTCACAGCCCCTCTCATTTTCACCAGTGAAGGACATAATGTATACAGTGGTCCATTTCCAAGACGAAGTGCCTTAAATTGGCTTAGGTCAGCAAACTACAGAAAAACAGGATATTCGAGGTCTCTGCTGGAATAGCTGATGCCTGCTTGTAGACCTCCCCCTTTCCCCGCTTACCCCTCATTAGTTGCCTTCACCTGAATCAAAGAAGTTTAGTCTAAAATGAAAGCTTACTAGCCTGCAAAATAGCTCCCTTTCTCTGTTCTTATCAGCCGGCCCAGCTGCTTAGGTGATAAGTTAAATACTTGAAGCACCCCTGAGCTGACTAGGGTTGCAATGCATTGTGTCCTGTGACAAAATGCAGCAAGACAACCCTAAAAAATAAAAACTCCTAAAGCCCCTGCCTAACAATAGGTGACGTCCGGGAAGGTTGTGACCCCATAGTACTCAGTCTGTGAGAAACTGGGGGAGGAACCTGCACACTAGCGGATAAAATGCTTGTTGAAACTGTGCAGGGTGTGCCTGTCCGTCAGACACCCGATTTTGCAAGACCAACTTTTTATTAAAAATCTCACTTTTGCTGTTCTCCGGGTCTCTGAGTCCATTCTTTGGGTTTGGACGGGCGAGTTTGTTTCTTATGCCTAGTGAGGGACCGGGCCAGGCATTCCCTGAGGTCCTCCCTCTGCTTCTCATGAGGCATCCCTTGTATCTCTTCCTCTCCTCATCACACACTTCTGTGACTCCCCTTGAAGGACAAGAGCATGTTCAGTCCCCATCAGACATGGACAGTCAGTGCTTCCTTGCCCCAGCTTCTACCCCTTGCCCTTGTCCACCCTAGACCCCTGGGCTTTCCCAGTAAGTCACACATCAAAACCTTCCTGCCCTGTGTTTTCTTCTCACAGGCTCTGTGTTTATAGCATTTTATATTTTGATTATGGAAGTTAAAAGTGTAGTGATTCAGTTAATATTTTACTTCTTCCAGAAAACTTAAGGCTTTAACTCTGTCAAAATATGTGCATTATGAAAGGTTCATATCCTCCAGTATCTGCATCCTTAGAAATAAGAGCTTAGCTGCTATTGTATAGATTAACTTTGGCAGTGCCAGCCCTTCATTTGTATATGGAACACAGGAGCCTGAATTAGCTGGCATTTTATTTCCTTACTAAGTCAATAAATACTTTTTTTTTTTTTTTTTTTTGATGGAGTCTCGCTCTGTCGCCCAGGCTGGAGTGCAGTGGCACGATCTTGGCTCACTGCAAGCTCCGCATCCCAGATTCACACCATTCTCCTGCCTCAGCCTCCTGAATAGCTGGGACTACAGGTGCCCACCACCATGTCTGGCTAATTTTTTTGTATATTTTTTAGTAGGGATGGGGTTTCACCGTGTTAGCTAGGATGCTCTTGGTCTCCTGACCTCGTGATCTGCCCACCTCAGCCTCCCAAAGTGCTGGGATTACAGGCATGAGCCACGGTGCCCGGCCTAAACACTTATTTTTTAACACTATTGTCCCAGGCACTGTGCTAGGTGCAAAGAAAGCAAAAATGAACACAGAAAAAAATTATATACTCAAGTTATTCATGGTCTACAGAAAAAGACAGATGTGTGTGAATTCTTAGGCAATGTACGCCTAATACATCAACACACATGAGCGTGTGATAGACCAGGGGGGCTTGGGAAGGCTTCACAAAGGAGGGTGCCTAAGAGCTGAGGGCTTCATCTGAATTTCAGCCCCCAGAGGGTTCCCCGACTCCTTTCCCCACAGCTCTGGGCTGGAGTTGACAGAAGCGTAGGTCAACTAATGGAGGCGAGACCATAGTTTCCCCCTCACCTGCCAGTGGCCAGGGGTCCGCTAGAGGGAGCCAGATGATTGTGGGAGAAGCAAGTCTTGCCACAGCCTCTTTGGTGTGGTAAGAAAATGTTTCTGTTTTAACGAAGTTGTACCCAACTCCTAATCGTCACACATATAATCCTGCAAATCAGAACCCTACCAACCAGCAGGCGTGGATTCATCTCTACATCAACTTCCCTTATTTGACGTACAGATGAACCCCACACTTGCTAATAGTACCTGAGTGTGGGCAGCACTTCCAGATCTTTCCATCAAATTCAGCACAAGGCCCTCATGGGTAAGGTGGCTTCCTCATTTGAATAGATTCTCACATTGACATGGCCGTACCTCTGAGGATGGCTTTTGAAAGACAAAACAAGCTTCTGAGGCCTGCCACTGAATTCCTGTTATTTCAGACCACAGGGCGTTTGTGTGTGTCTTCTTCTTCCACCCCTGCCATGTTTCAGGGAAAGGGAGTTCAAAGTAAAGAGGCCCTTCGCAAAACACACCTTGCAATGGACCCATCAGTACTACCTGGTCTTCCATGTGGGGGCCGGTTCCCAGGCTGACAGATCTGTGACTCTGTAAATGAGTAAGAACCTGAAAGTGTCACAGAAAATCCTTCCTGGTCCATAGACTGATTGAAGCAAATGTGAGGTGTGGTTGATCATCATGAAGTTTCTAAGAGTAAAAGAGAGAAAGAGAAAAAGTACATCTTGTTCTCTTCAGCTCAGTGGTTGGATTTAAATTCAGTCTCCACATAAAACTTCAGAAATGGCCCCTGCCCTGAGACAATGGCCTAAATAACAAATAGCTGAAAATCTCCTTTCACTCTGAAGGTCAGTCCTTTCCCCCGGGCAGCCCCCTTTCCTTTGGAGAAGGGAGGCAAACCTCCCGGCTGGACTGGAACTCCCAGGGTGTTCAACAGCAACAGGGAGGCCTGCTACCCCTCCAGGGTGGAAAAACCCTGGAGACAACAATTTCTTTCAACCCTCTCAACAGCTTCCTCTCACTGCTTCTGTGACTGTTTTTTGTTTCTGCCCTGTCCTCCCTCTGTGACTGTTTTCTGCCACCTTTGTTAATCCTTCCCCTTGCTGGCCCCAATTTTAAGTGTCCCCTGAGACTAGTAACTCGCTGCTCTGTGCCAGGAGGTTCCTTGGCTCCAATCAAGGCTTCCTGACCACTCCCACATTCCCAGCTGACACCTCCTCAGCAGGTCCCGCCCCGCACATGCTCTCCTCTTCAAACCTGCCAGCTTCCCCAGACCCTAGCCCCCTGAGGCCAGCACCCTTTCATAGGCATCTGTGTGTGTCAGAGCTGTAAAGAACCACAAACCAGGGGGCCCAAGATCGCCGAAACTTTATTCTTTCACAGTTCGGGAGGCCAGAAGTTTGCCAGCAAGGTGCTGGCAGAGATGGAGCCTCTGAGGGCTTCTAGTGGTTTGCTGGCCATCTTTGTGTTTGCCACCTCTGCCTTCATCTTCACACGTTCTCCATGTGTGTCGATGTCTCCAAATTTCTCCTTTCTGTGAGGACACTAGTCATATTGAATTAAGGCCCACCCTAACAACCTCATTTTTACTTGATTACTCCTGTAAAGACACTGTCTCCAAAAAAAGGTCACATTTTTAAGAACTGGTTTGAACTTCAACATAGAAATTTTCTTTTTTGAGGAAAAGAGCATCAGGATTCAACCCAGAACAACACCCAAGCGAGAAGCCTGAGACGGAGCTTTGTGTCTTCCTGCTCCCTAATGCCAGCTTTAGCCAAGCCTCCCTGTATCTCCTATGCCCACTCTGGTTCACTAGAACAGAAAAGGGGCCCAGAAGTCCCCACAACATCACATGTCCCCCCATGCCCTGAGGTCCAAAGTTCTTTTCAGAGAAGTGTTGTGTTGAGCTCCACCTCCACAGGAGTGATTGAGCTCTTCAGGGAGGGCTGGGGGCAGCCATCAGATGCCTGGGTGGGTTTGGTCATGATCCCCGGATAGGCACCCACCTGTGCCTCCCCACCCAACAAGGGAATGATTCATTGTCTCAAAGTGGCGCTGGAGGGCAAGGACTTAGCCCCAGCCACAGTGCAGTGTGGTGTGAAAACTGGCTCAGGAGCGCCCTAACCTATCAGCTTCCTGATTTCTTGTAGCAATGGGAAGGTCACTGGGCAAAGGGTGACCTCGAGGTCAGAGGTCATTATCTATCCAAGTACCCTCGGCAGCAGCCTCAGACAGAGGCTATTTCTGCTTGGACACCTGCAACCTTTGGTGGCTCAGAGATGCTGCCTTGAAGTGAAAATGCAAAGTGATTTGAAGTCCCCAGAAGACAGAGGGTGCTGGCCTCACTCGGCTCATAACAAAGCCCCGGATTGTGTGCTGGGGCTGGAGAAGCCACAGGAGCTGGAGAAGACACAGGAGCTGTTCTCTGGGGCCTGGGCAGAGGGCAGCAGGAAGGCACAGGGCTGTCCCTACATGAGGAGCTCACTGAGACCTGTGCTTGTGTGAGGGATGGTTCATACAAGTATTGAAGGTCCACATCTCCAGCATCAGCCACCTCGAAGACCAGCATGCGTGGAGGACCAGCCTCCAGCCAGTCAGCTCTGCCCTGAAGAGGAGACATGCCTGGCCACGACCAGCTACAGGATTTGCAGGTCCCATTGCAAGATGAAAATGAGGGATCCCTGGTTCGAAAATGACTAAGAATGTCCAACCGGTGACAGCAGAGCATGAGACCAAGCATGGGCCCTTCTAAGTGCAGGGTCTTGTGGGACCACCCAGCTGTCACCCCACAAAGCCAGCTCCAGACCCCACGTGTGGAGGAACTCACTGCTCAACCTAAAGCGTCTGCTGAGGGAGGCCCAGTCACACCCAGGCTTTCCTGCAGCCTCTTCCAGTGGGATTCCCATGACACCTTTCCTCCCAGAAGTGCCCTGCCTTCCTCTGGAAAGGGGCCTGGGATGTTGCCTTATCGTAACCTATCAAGTGGGCATTTGGGAAATGGGTTCTGTATTTGTGTTATATGGAACAATAAAAATATTCTTGGGAAGAAACTAACTCCAGAGCTCACCTCCTGCTTGAGACAAGTGACGTCTCCTGCAGCTAAGCGAGAGAGAGTCATGTGGGATTAGGAGCAAGTGCTTTGAGACCAGGACAGGGGCTGGGAGAAAAGTGGCCCAGGCCGGGCGCCATGGCTCATGCCTGTGTTCCCAGCACTTTGGGAGGCCAAGGCAGGCGGATAACAAGGTCAGGAATTCAAGACCATCCTGGCCAACATGGCGAAACCCTGTCTCTACTGAAAATACAAAACTTAGCTGAGCATGGTGGAGCGTGCCTGTGATCCCAGCTACTTGGGAGGCTGAGACAGAAGAATAGCTTGAAGTAGGGAGTCGGAAGTTGCAGTGATCCGAGATTGTGCCACTGTACTCCAGCCTGGGTGACAGCAAGACTCCGTCAGGGAAAATAAAAACAAAAAGTGACCCAGTGAGCACAGGTCCACAGCTGAACCCAAGGAAGTAGGATTCAGACAGAGATGGGGGAAGTGAGTTTGCTAGGAGGAAGAAAAGACAGACCCCAGGACCCAAGGACTCAAGGTGAGCATCAGTCCAACTGTTCTTGGCAGGGTGGGATGGTGGTGGTCACATAGAATGCAGGGGAGCTGGAGAATCACTGGGAGCCAGTGCTGGCCAAATGAACCAATGAACTGTGTAGCCAAGGAACACTACTGTGTGTGTGTGTGTGTACACAATCTGATGCTTTTATAATGGAGGATGGCTGAAGACCAGGATAGATCGTGGTGGGATGGCACCAGGGTTGTTTGCTCTGGTTTTAGAGCCAGGCTGCTTAACTCAAGTCTAAGCACAGTCACTTTCTAGCTGGGTGACCTTGGCAAAATTCCAGGTCTTGGTTTCTTCATCTGTACAATGGGAACAGCAGTACTAGCCATATTTCATTGTGTGAGGATTAAATGAATTAATATATGTGCTTTGGTGCCTGGAATGTACTAACTACTCCAGAGATATCACCAGTGATTGTCTGTTAAGTGGTAATTACTGTAGGACCTGAATCCTGAGGCATGTTACTGTCTGAGAGCTCTGGGGGTGGAAGGATTACACAACTGTGCTGGTAAATGCTACCTTTTGAGTGTTAAGTGTGCACCTTGGGGCATTCCCACTGACAAGGGACTCCCACGCACAGAGTCCATTTCCCTAGAACGTTATAATCAGTCTTCCAGATCCTTGGCCACTCAGAGGAGCACCTCGCACGTTTCAAAAGGTAACTTCCTGAATACACATCTGCTGGGTTTTCCTTCCTCCAGCTCTTCTCTGTTTCATTTTTCTCATCTTAGCATATTAACAAGGCTGAGAAAATTCCCCTGGTCCTTTTTAGCTGCAACATGATTCAGCATACTTCTGATCATCCTCTTAGGCTGATATGTGGGTTTTCTTGACATTTTTAGGGATCCAGTTTGATGTGTTTGTCCTGTGAGACTTACTGTGACACCGGAAACAGACCCTGTGATTAACTATAGTGTTGCGCTTTTTTTTCTAAAGCCGCGGTCATATTACCAGGTATGTGTCATTTATCTGGTATCTTTGGGGTACTATGTCACACCTTATTATCTAAAAGCCAGGATTCAGAGGAAGTATAATTCTCATAAGAACAGCGAGTTGGATGCTGAGAGAAGATGTTCAAGATCACAAAGCAACTCAGAGATAAAATTGAGATTTGATTTCCAAAATTCTAATGTATTTAATTTCACAAAAGAACAAAATACCGGCAAATACACAATGGCCCAGCGACTTTGTTGTAGTGAAATTAACCCACGGACGGCCGGGTGTGGTGGTTCACGCCTGTAATCCCAGCACTTCAGGAGGCCAAGGTGGGTGGATCACATGAGGTCAGGAGTTTAAGATCAGCCTGACCAACATAGCAAAACCACGTCTCTACTAAAAATATTAAAATTAGCCAGGCGTGGTGGCACACGCTTGTAATCCCAGCTACTCGGGAGGTTGAGGCAGGAGAATTGCTTGAACCTGGGAGGCAGAGGTTGCAGTGAGCTGAGATCACGCCACGGAACTCCCGCCTGGGTGACAGAGCGAGACTCTGTCTCAAAAAAAAAAAAAAA
>NW_012102809.1:52472-54381 GCF_000951045.1 Mandrillus leucophaeus
AAAAAAAAAAAAAAAACCACACACACACACAGATTACCAGAACCACACTCTTGTTCTGTGATGTGTGGGGCAGATGTGTAGCTGAGCTTTTCCCGGATGGCTAGCATGGGAGGAGAAGCAATCCACTGGCCCTGGATAATGGTTAATGGTTGCTTTGTTTTGTGTACTGCTTCCTTCCATAAGGGTGGTCTGGGTCTCAACAGGAAAGAGGAACAAGGAACATTAGAAAGATAGTTGTTCCTAGAAATATGAAGAGGGACCAAGAATTAGAGGACAATAAGGAATGACTGTCAATGTTGTTAGGGACAATTAGGAAATGTCATTCTGTCTGCAAATACCTCATATCTGAAATATTTTAGCAAAACTGAAATAAATAGATTAGAAGAATAAAGTTGGAGGACTCATGCTGCCTGATTTCAAGGATGACTATAAAGCTACAGTAAATAAGACCATGTGGTGTTCACCTAAACATAGACAAATAGATCAATGGGTTAGAAAAGAGTCCAGAAACAGCCCACACCAATATGGTCAATCGACTTTTAGCACAGGTGCATAAACAATTTGATGGAGAAAGGGGAGTCTGTTCAGCAAACGGTGCTGGGCAATTTTATATCCACAAGCAAAAAAGATAAATTCAGCAGCTACCTCATACCTGACACCAAAGATAATTCAAACTGGATTACAGACCTAAAGATACAATATAAACTATAGAACTTGAGAAGAAAACATCACAGGTGTTAGGACTGGGTATTTGTCTTTGTAGTGTTCCGTTCATATCAAATCATGTCATGCTGTATATGTTGTGTCTGTAACCAGCTTTTTGCCACTTAGCACTGCATTTTTCCATGTTGTTAATGTTCCTCCTGCCTCTTCATTGATGCTGACTCTGCCAGGCCATCCTCTGAGCTCTGATCTAGAGGAGCGCTGTAAGGCGGAGGCTGCATAAAGAACCTGGCCTCCATGAGTAGGAATCCAGAAACACACTTGGCAGTCCAGCCCATCTCTCCCATGGGGTGGCCTTGGGATAAAGAGCATGGGCCCTTCTGCAGCCACAACCCTCAGAACTGTTGGAAAGTCCTGTACCTCACAGAATCCTGAAAAAGCACCAGAAAAAGAGCTGTGCTTCATGAGTCACCTGCGGCAGCGCGGGGGCCAGAACCTCTGACTTGAAGAGGAGCTGTCTTTTCCCTCGGCCCGATTGCACGTGTTTTCCAGAACCACAACACCCTGCCATGGCTGTGTCTGGGCCCGTCACTGTCTTGTTTAACAAAACCCCAAACCACATAAATTGTGATAAACAAAAGTATTTTTAATTCCACCCTTCAGCCTTATTATTATACAAAAAATCAGGCCCTGGATGTAAGCGGGTTGACACTGTGTCCGGAATTGGTGGGTTCTTGGTCTCACTGACTTGAAGAATGAAGCCACGGACCCTCACGGTGAGTGTTACCGTCCTAAAGATGGTGTGTCGGAAGTTTGTTCCTTCAGACGTTCAGATGTGTCTGGAGCTTCTTCCTTCTGGTGGGTTCGTGGCCTCGCTGTCAGGAGTGAAGCTGCAGACCTTCGTGGTGAGTGTTACAGCTCCCAAAGGCAACGTGCACCCAAAGAGTGAGCAGCAGCAAGATTTATTGCAAAGAGCAAAAGAACAAATCCTCCAACAAGAGGAAGCAGACCCAAGCGGTTGCCGCCCACTGGCTCAGGCTGTCTGCTTTTATTCCCTTATCTGGGCCCACCCACGTCCTGCTGATTGGTCCATTTTGACAGAGTCCTGATTGGTGCACTTACAATCCTTGAGCTAGACACAGAGTCACAGAGTGCAGTCCTGCAAGTCCCCACTAGGTTAGCTAGATGCAGAGTAGCAATTGGTGTATTCACAAACCCTGAGCTAGACACAGAGTGCTGATTGGTG
>NW_012102809.1:56786-59477 GCF_000951045.1 Mandrillus leucophaeus
CTTTACCCCAGAGGCCTCGCGAGCAGCCTTCTCCCTCACAAAAGAGCCTGTGGGCCTGTCCCCTTCCATAGCTGGTTTGCTTTTTTTCTCACATGGAGAAATATGTATAAAGAATCAAAGCCAAAGAGAGTAAGCTGTAGGGTCATTTCATGGTAAATGAGACATGGCTCCTCTTGAGCTTTTTAGAAAGTCGAAGGCCAGGTGCACTGGCTCATGCTTGTAATCCCAGCACTTTGAGAGGCCAAGGCGGGTGGATCACCTGAGGTCAGGAATTTAAGACCAGCCTGGCCAACATGGTGAAACCCTGTCTCTACTAAAGATACAAAACTTAGCCACGCATGGTGACAGGCACCTGTAATCTCAGCTACTCAGGAGGCTGAAGCAGGAGAATCACTTGAACCGGGGAGGTGGAGTTTGTAGTGAGCCAAGATCGCACTATTGCACTCCAGCCTGGGCAACAAGAGCAAAACTCTCTCAAAAACAGAAACGAAAAAAGAAAGAAAGTTGAGACCATACAGAAGTCTCATTATCATCTGGGTATTTCCAGCATTGAAGGATCCTGCATTATCAGCCATAAACACTGAAGACATGCCTGGCTTTAGTTCAACTCAATAAAAGTTTTTTGAGGGATGAATGTGCAGACACCATGAATTCTTGCTTAAAGGGAGTTTACTATTTGGACAAAAGAAAAGAGGGTGGGACTGGATGAGAACACAGGCAGAACACAGTCAGGAGGTGAAGTGAGCCCTAGCCCAGGAGGAGGGGCCGCAGCCTCTGCTTCCAGGTGGAGCGCATCCAGAAGCTCATCTGTCTAGAAAGGGGGAAGTTCAAAACATGGAAAAGGTGATGGTATCACACAGAACTCACAAACATGTCAGAAATTGTTAATATAATGAATTGGAACGGCCTACAAAAAAAAGAACACTTCAGGGAGGATGTAAGTGGCAATTTCAACTATTTGAAACTCAGTTACAAATTCAGGAGTAAACAATAAAAGAGCTCTGAATAGAAACAGCTGCAGCAGGGCCTGGGGGTGGCTCACGCCTGTAATCCCAGCACTTTGGGAGGCCAAGGCGGGTGGATCACGAGGTGAAACTCCGCCTCTACTAAAAATACAAAAGTTATCTGGGTGTGGTGGCGCGTGCCTGTAGTCCCAGCTACTCAGGAGGCTGAGGCAGAATTGCTTGAATCCGGGAGGCAGATGTTGCAGTGAATCGAGATCCTGCCACTGCGCTCCAGCCTGGTGACAGAGCAAGACTCTGTCTCACACACACAAAAAAAGAAAACTTGATGCAACAAAGTGTGGGCACTGCTCCTCATCAAGTCCTGCCTTCACTCAGTGTCTATTTACTGTGTGCACAGTTCTAACAAGCCTGAGATTCCTGCTGACTAGCCAAACACCAATGGAAGATAATTTCAAAAGAAGGCTGCTAGAGATGCAAACGCTGAATTTAAGGGAAGAAAAGAGGCAGCTGAAAGTGAGGACCTACATAAAAACTATTTTTAAAGATTGGGCATAAGAACTCAAAAGGTGGCCGGGCGTGGTGGCTCACATCTGTAATCCCAGCACTTTGGGAGGCCGAGGCAGGTGGATCACCCGAGGTCAGAAGTTCAAGACCAGCCTGGCCAATGTGGTAAAACCCCGTCTCTACTAAAAATACAAAAAATTAGCCGGGCATGGTGGTGTGTACCTGTAATCCCAGCTACTCAGGAGGCTGAGACAGGAGAATTGCTTGAACCCAGGAGGCGGAGGTTGCAGCAGGGAGCCAAGATTGTGCCACTGCACTTCAGCCTGGGTGACAGAGCAAGACTATTTCAAAAACAAACAAACGAAAAAACAAAACTCAAAAGACTGAACAGTCTAAGGCAATGAACTATGAACTAGTCACATATCTGATCCTATACCTTCCTGGATCCTATGTCATTACAATATAGTACACTTCAAACATTACCCAATTTCCTAATATGTGGCATTCTATATGTAACTTATAAGCTAGGTACTTGGAATTCTCCATGATTTTCTCTTAGATATAATAATAGAAGTAATGGTTTTGTTTTCAGATCAGCACATAAGAGTCGTTGACCTCTATAATACAACTGCACTATTTATACGTTTCAGAAAAGAGCAGAAAACAATTCTGGAACCACGGTGTCCTTCTAAACATACGAAAGCCACACGGCAATTCTAATGAGATAGGCTCACAGCTGACAGTGTTCCCTGAGCTGCTGTCTGGTCCAGAGCCCATGCACACAGGTGGAGACTGACTCTCCCTTAGGACCAGAGCCTTTGCCTGGCTGCCTATGCAGATGACGGCAGTCTGGACACAGGGAGAAACACAGGCTGGGAATGCTTCGTGGGAAAGGATGGAGGGCTAGCCCTTGCCTCGGTGAGACCAGAAGAGATCTGATCTGCACCTAGACAGGGCCAAGGGCATTCTCGTTAAGTTAGGGCATCTGTTCTTGACTAGGCCACTGAGGGCAAGGTCTGACCCCTGTATCCCCAGCACCTACTGCCTGGGATGTGGTGGATGATACGTGTTTTTTTGATCAAATGAAACAAGGAATGGACAATGATATTCTTTCCTAAAGAGGGGCAGCCACTGAGACAGCGCCAAGCCTAGGGGTAGGGATGGAGCATCCCTACCGTCTGCTCCTGAGATTGCTGAGATATGGGCTGGAGGTCACAGAGCC
>NW_012102809.1:61217-63957 GCF_000951045.1 Mandrillus leucophaeus
GGGGAGGCTCAGGCTGTGCGGGAGCCCACGGCAGAGAGGGGAGCTCAGACTTGGCGGGCTGCGGGTCTCGAGCCCTGCCCCGCGGGGAAGCAGCTAAACCGGGTTAGAATTTGAGTGCAGTGCCCACAGGCCGGCACTGCTGGGGGACCCTGCGCAACCTCCACAGCTGCTGGTCCAGGTGCTAAGCCCCTCACTGCCCTGGGCCAGCACTTGCTCTGTGTGCAGAGCCCACCAAGCCCGCCGGAACTCACACTGGCCCGTGAGTATAGCCTCAGTTCCCACCCGCGCCTCTCCCTCCACACCTCCCCGCAAGCAGAGGGAGGAGGCTCCGGCCTCAGCCAGCCCAGAGAGGGGCTCCCACGGTGCAGTGGCGGGCTGAAGGGCTCCTCAAGCACTGCCAGAGTGAACGCTGAGGCCGGAGGCTGAGGAGGCACTGAGTGAGGGCTGCTAACACATTGTCACCTCTCAACACTGCTAAATTCATGATAGGAAATAGTCATCTGACTTCCTTCTGGAGGAGAGACCTGACGGGGAGGGAGTGCTTTGGCCAGAGTCTGGGGAGCACCGAGATATATTTAGCCTGTCATAAACATGAGCTGCCGGGGTTGAGTCAGATCAATTCTACTCCTCTGTGTGTCCTAGGACATCACTTGATCTATATTTCCTGTCTCAGTTTCTCTTGAATGTAAGATTTACTCCAAGAGAGCAGGAGTTGGGCCACATCTGTTTCATTTTCATTTTCTTATGTATTCCAAATATCAAGCACAATGCCTGGCATCCCGCAGGTATGAAATAAAAATGTATTGAATGTCAATGAATGAATGAATGATGTATGGATAGATGGATGGATAAAATGGAAGGGTGAATAGGTAGATTGTTGGGTGGATGAATGGATTGGTGGATGGTTGGATGGATGAATGGATGGATGGATATGATATGTGGATGAATATATGGGTGGATGGATGGGAGAATGAATGGACGAATGCATGGATGGATGGATGGATGGATGGGAGGATAAATGGATGAATAGATAGATTGATAGACAAATGGATGGATGGATAGATGGAAGGGTGGATGGGTGAATGGGTAGATGGATGGATGTGAGGATGGATGGACGGAATGGTGGAGGGGTGGATGGGTAGATGGGTAGATGGATGAGTGGATGCATGAATGGATAAGAGGAGATGAGATGGTGTGATTTTTGTTGGTTCTGTAGTTCAATTAGTTCAATTAGGGTGCTTTTTTTCTTTTTCTTTTTCTTTTTCTCTTTTTTTGAGAGTCCTGCTCTGTTGCCCAGGCTGGAGTGCAGTGGCGCGATCTCAACTCACTGCAAACTCCATCTCCCAGGTTCAAGTGATTCTCCTGTCTCAGCCTCTTGAGTAGCTGGGACTACAGGTGCCTACCACCACACCTGGCTAATTTGTGTATTTTTAATGGAGGCGGGGTTTCACCATGTTGGGCAGGCTGGTCTCGAACTCCTGACCAAAGGTGATCTGCCTGCCTCAGCCTCCTAAAGTGCTGGGATTACAAGCATGAACCACTGTGCCTGGCCTTGGTGCTTTATTGAAGCGATGAACTCAGGGTTTTTTTCTCACACATTCCACACATCAGGCTTCTATTTAGACAATGTTTGATCTTAGGCACGAGAAGAACCGGGTAATAAGCCCTCCTCTCATTTATCTTTATTCTTTGTAAAACCCCCAAAGTTGCCCATTAACAACAACAACAACAAAAAGAAAACACAAAAACATACTCAAAAAAACCCTGCAGAGGCCTCCATCTTGGTTGGATTCAGCTACCAAGTAATCTGCATTTGTCCATCAGGGTCACACATAAATGTCCTTGGGCCAGGTCTGGCATGGGCCTCCCACATTTCAGCCCTGAGAGGATGTGATTCCGTCCCTGCTGCGAGGCCCCAGCACCCCTTTACCCCAGAGGCCTCGCGAGCAGCCTTCTCCCTCACAAAAGAGCCTGTGGGCCTGTCCCCTTCCATAGCTGGTTTGCTTTTTTTCTCACATGGAGAAATATGTATAAAGAATCAAAGCCAAAGAGAGTAAGCTGTAGGGTCATTTCATGGTAAATGAGACATGGCTCCTCTTGAGCTTTTTAGAAAGTCGAAGGCCAGGTGCACTGGCTCATGCTTGTAATCCCAGCACTTTGAGAGGCCAAGGCGGGTGGATCACCTGAGGTCAGGAATTTAAGACCAGCCTGGCCAACATGGTGAAACCCTGTCTCTACTAAAGATACAAAACTTAGCCACGCATGGTGACAGGCACCTGTAATCTCAGCTACTCAGGAGGCTGAAGCAGGAGAATCACTTGAACCGGGGAGGTGGAGTTTGTAGTGAGCCAAGATCGCACTATTGCACTCCAGCCTGGGCAACAAGAGCAAAACTCTCTCAAAAACAGAAACGAAAAAAGAAAGAAAGTTGAGACCATACAGAAGTCTCATTATCATCTGGGTATTTCCAGCATTGAAGGATCCTGCATTATCAGCCATAAACACTGAAGACATGCCTGGCTTTAGTTCAACTCAATAAAAGTTTTTTGAGGGATGAATGTGCAGACACCATGAATTCTTGCTTAAAGGGAGTTTACTATTTGGACAAAAGAAAAGAGGGTGGGACTGGATGAGAACACAGGCAGAACACAGTCAGGAGGTGAAGTGAGCCCTAGCCCAGGAGGAGGGGCCGCAGCCTCTGCTTCCAGGTGGAGCGCATCCAGAAGCTCATCTGTCTAGA
>NW_012102809.1:68982-102787 GCF_000951045.1 Mandrillus leucophaeus
GCTGGTCTCAAACTCCTGGCCTCAAGCGATCTGCCCATCTTGCCGAGTGCTGGGACTACAGGTGTGAACCACTACTCCCAGCCATGAGTTAAATTTTTAAAATAACGCATTGTTTCTCAAGTCATTTCTCTTATTAAAAAATGCACTTATGTGCTGGGTAAATGAGATATTCTGTCTTCCAGGTTGAAGAATTATTGTTTTTTAAATTTTTATTTTTTTGAGACGGAGTCTCACTCTGTTGCCAGGCTGGATGGAGTGCAGTGGCATGATCTGGGCTCACTGCAACCTCTGTCTCCTGGATTCAAGTGATTCTCCTACCTCAGCCTCCTGAGTAGCTGAGACTACAGGTGTGCACCACCACGCCCAGCTAATTTTTGTATTTTTAGTAGAGATGGGGTTTCACCACGTTGACCAGGATGGTTTCTATCTCTTGACCTCATATCCGCCCGCCTCAGCCTCCCAAAGTGCTGGGATTACAGGTGTGAGCCACCACGCCCGGCCAGCTGAAAGTTATTTTAACAGCTGGTTAGGAAAAAAAAGTAAAACTTAACATTAGGAGAAGTCCTCCCATCTACTGTCAGAACATGGCTGTGAAGGGTTTGAAATGTCTCTGAATTTTAGGTTCATAAATAATGAAAACAATCTTCAGCTCTGCCCACCACAGGAAAACAGCTGGAACAATAAAAAGTAAAGGACCCTGTGATTCACAGAATCAAAGTGAGTACAGCTGAAAGCAGACTGTGCTTTTAAGGCTGAGTTTATATTGAACACCTTGTTGAACAAGCAGGCAAAAATTTAGTCATCCAAACAGATCATGCTATTCTCAAGCCTTTGTAGGACTCTCATCTGCAGGCTGTGGTTCTAGGGATTTTGGTCAGAGCGGGCTATGCTTGTTATTTTTCAATAGGTCAAGAAACACAGTAGAAAAACAGCAGACTGTGGAAAAATACTTACAACAAAGGGTTAAGATCCTTAGCATAAAAGAGCTCCTAAATGTCACCATGAAAAACAAAGCAACTTGGCTAAAAAAAAATAGAAGGCAAAGGATATTGTTACCCACACAGTGGGTGGGTTTGGTCACTTGGTAGAGGACAACCACCCACAGAGGATTTAGTAGGGGAATTTTACTGCTTGCAAGGAGAACACCAGCGATAGCTCCCAAAGCAGTGCTTGCCCAAGCCAAGGGCCCGGTCAGGTTTTATAAGAATAGGGTAATGACATGTGATCTGATTGGATATTGCAGTGAGGTGATGCCTGGTGGCACAACCTGACTGGATCTTGCCATGGGGTGAGGCCAAAGCTCCATCCGATTGGATCCTGGATCCTAAATCCTGGCATGCAGTGTCCTCTTCCTAATTCAGTCCCTGCCTCTCAGTCTGAGCACTTAGGTTCCCGCTGTGGCTGCACACTTAGTTTATCTGGGTGTGCTCAGGTTATGTGAACTGAGGGGGTCCATGGCAACTGAACAACAGCTCTCAACTTTGTTACATAAAAGTCGAACCAGTTTGGTCCGGTGTAGCTACCATGAGAGTAGACAATTCAAAGAAGAATCATAAATGGCCAATAAGGATTTTAAAAAATTCTCAACCCTCCTGATGGTCAGAAATATGCAAATCTGATAAGACACCATTCCCACTGATCAGATCAGCCAAAGTTAAAAGCGTTCACATTCGTGGGTAACCTAAGGCACTGTGTGATGTGGGACCATTTGCATCAGAATCATCTGGTGGACTTATTTATTTATTTTTTTTTTGAGATGGAGTCTCGCTCTGTCGCCCAGGCTGGAGTGCAGTGGCTGGATCTCAGCTCACTGCAAGCTCCGCCTCCCGGGTTTACACCATTGTCCTGCCTCAGCCTCCCGCGTAGCTGGGACTGCAGGCGCCCGCCACCTCGCTGGGCTAGTTTTTTGTATTTTTTAGTAGAGACGGGGTTTCACCGGGTTAGCCAGGATGGTCTCGATCTCCTGACCTTGTGATCTGCCCGTCTCGGCCTCCCAAAGCTGGTGGACTTATTTAAAGGCAGATTCCAATTGCCAAAACCTTGAAGGACCCAGATGTCCTTCAACAGCGTAACTGACAAACTGTGGTCCATCCATAGCATGGAATACTACTCAGCACTAAAAAGGAACAAACCATTGATACAGACAGTAACTCGGATGAATCTCAAAGGCATTATTCTAAGTGAATGAAGCCAGGCTCAAATGTTAAACACTGTATAATTCCATACTTGAAAAGAAAAAACCAATAGTGACCGAGAAAAGCCCTGTGTTTACCAAGGGAGTGAGGTGGGGTCGGGTGTGAGTAGAAATCAACAGCTAAGGGAGCTTGCTGGGCTGGTGGAAATTTTCTGCATGCATTGTGGTGGTTACACAAATCCACTACCTGTGCTAGAATTCATAAAACCCACATACTCCACCACTGACCTCCCCAAAGTCAAATTTACTGTGTGAAAAGTAAACAAACAAACACAACTCATATGAGTCCACCTCAGGCCTAAACATCACAATCTCTGGGGAGGTAAGGCTGAGCTGATGACTTTTCCTAGCAAGCTCTCGGTGGTTCTCATGGACACTGCGTTTTGAGGCCCACTGGCTGGCATCACGATGGGGGTGAATGTGACTAGGAGGTTCTATCAAAACATAGAATGTGCCAGTGCTTGAACATCCCTTCCCCCTCATCACTCCGGGAAAGGATCCTGCTCAACACCCAACTACTCATTCAAACCTGGAACCTGAAACTTTAATGAAGGTGCCCTACTGAGATTTTTCTCCCCACCAAACATGTCTGTGTTCCACAATAAAAGCCCATGAAAGAAAGTGCCCAGAGAAACCAGAGCTGTGGAAGGCTGGCTCGACAGTGCCCCTCACTGCCCCTGAGAAAACAGACCCATTTTCTTCCTGCCCACCTCTTTCCCCGACACGTCCCCAGCAGCAGTCCTGTATTCCCAGTTCCTCTCAAGACGTTCTGAATAGTCTTCGGGTATCTTCTCATTGCCTCCAACTCAAGATGTCTAAAACCAAAACTCATTGTCTTCCCACTGAAAACCTCCTCCCCTTTCTGCCTGCCAACGCCAGTCAGTATTGTCTGCAGCCTTCCTGGCTTGGATCCTTGACTCACGGCCACCCAAGCTTCCTGCCCCTGTGTGCGATTAGTCACTAAGTCTTAGTAGTGATGAGGGCTTCCCGCACCATGACTGTCCGGCCTGCTTTTTCCTCTTCCGTTTCCTCAGCCACCAGCACTTCCAGGCCCCTCTTTACTTCGTGTGGATTCCAGCAAGATCAGCTGGCAAGACCAAGCTCAGGTGTCGCCTCCAGAAGGTTTTCATGGCTTATAATTCCCTGGCTTCAGCTGTATTCTACTTCATGAGACAACTGACTATCTCGTGGCCTCTTCCCTGTGGCCTCCATCTCTCTTTGCAGCCCCAGTCCCTGGCACATGCTTGGCACACAGCTCACTGCAGCTGCTCAGTGAGTTTTGTGGACTGGACGTTTACTTGTGGGAAGTGGAAGCAGGGACCAGAGGGATGGGCAGAAGGATTGTCCTATCAGATATGAACCGGTGGTCCTGCCTTGTGTGTGCGCACCAGTTGAATCCAAGCGCTCTCAACCTGTGGAGGGTCGGATGGAAGCTGTGGAATCCCTCCTCAGAAAAGCAAACGCACCCACACAACGATGGCACCGCTCCAGGGTCCTCAGCCTCCTGAGGCACATCCACAATCACCAGGTCAGAAAACCCTGCTCCCTCCTTGCGTTCAACTGGGCACATCACTGTCAAATTAATGTTTCTGAAACACGACAAAATCTCATCAGAAATATGCTACACATTAAGTATTTGTTGTCCAAAATGCTTGCCACCAGAAGTGTTTTGTATTTCAGATGTTTTAGATTTTGGAATCTTTGCATTATACTTACCAGTTTGGTATCCCTAATCCGAAACTCTGAGGTCAAATTAGCAATGTTCAAACTGTACTAAGGAGAGCAATTCTGAATTTTTTGGCTTGGCAAGCGCAGCTATTTTTGTGCCCATCTAAATATACCTACTACCTACTATTCCCAGTGTGTAATCAGACCATTGATGCCAGAGAGATGTGTGAGTAGAATGAGCACCAGCAGTGCCTGCCCCGAGAATGTGGCCGCTGGAGCCCAGAGCAGAGTTGTCTGGGGACTGGCTGTAGGCCCACAGGGAGGCCCACACAAGAGCTCCCCCGTGGTGACCAGCTCTCTTGCTTGCTCCAATTCCTTTGCTGTTCCCTTTACTCAGCGTGTGGTTCTCAGTGGGGTGAGTCTTCCCTGCAGGTGACAAGTACTAATGTCTGCAAACATTTACAACTAGGGAGGGGGTGCTACTGGCATTGAATGGGTGGAGGCCAGGGATGCTGCTGAGCCTCCTGCAATGTACAGGACAGCCCTCACCACAAAGAACTTTCTGGCCCCACGTGTGAATAGAACAGATCCTGGTCTGCAGAGCCCTGTCCACCCATGGTCAATCCTGAAACTCCCCTTCGAGTCCCCCTCCTCACTGAGACTTTTCTGGGCCCTCCGGTCTTCCGGGATCTTCCCTTTCTTTCACACCTGTCCTGTCTGGGCAACATTTCTCCCTGACAAACCAGCACCTGACCCTTGAGCAGGTCTCACCCAGTCCTGCGCTTGTTTTAACCATATCCTTAGTTAGGGTTTAAGGTCATTGCGGGCAGGGAAGTTCATTTTCCTATAGGCCTGAGCACAAGGTCAGTGTGTGATGAATATGTGTTGACCCTCATAGTTCCCTGAAGCACTGAATGAAAAGTAAAATTGCTTAAATTTACTGATTTCAGGATATGGGAACAAAGGAATTGTGTTTAAGTGTAAAAAAGAAGTTCTAGAATTTCCACAGAATTTACATTCCTCTTGTTGTAAGGAATATACCTAGTAATGGAACTCAAACATCAGCTTGGATCACCCTGGCCTTTGAAATTTGAGGTCAAATTAGGCTCAACACTTATCCAGCACACAACGGAAACCTCAGTATTTCCCACCCAGGGACTGTCTTGGAGGTTGTGTGTTCAGATGTCACTTCTACCTCCCGGCGTCTGCTCCTGAGTTTCCACTCTCCAGCCTCCCCTCCCAAGGCCTCCTTCCTACCCTGGCACTGGGCTCCTTGCCCTATCCCCCTAGAATCCACGGCACAGGAGCTTTATCTGTGTAGAGTCTTTACACAAGGTTAGAAATATAGAGTTAGAAATTAAGTAGTAGACAGCTTGAATTTTTTTTTGACAGCCTTATTTCTAAAACCCCTTCAGCAACCCCAGTCAAGGAACTTCTCCCCCTAGACTTCAGCCTCCTGCTGAGTCACCTTGCACCTTCTCTGCCTTCCTTCCCTTCCTCACATCCTCCCTGGCCCCATCTTCCAGTTCCTCTGAACTTCTGCAGAGCAGCCAGCTCTTCCTCGGGCTTCACTTTCCCGACCCCAAGCAGGCAGGACATCCTGACTCTAAGCAGAGGGAGTTCTCTCCCTAAGAAACACTGGTGCCTTCTGCTCACGGCACTCCATGGACACGAAGCTCTGAGTTCTGTTGAACAGGGACTCACCTACGAGTGGTGGTGCTATCAACTGAGACGGGAAGCGGACTCAGTAGAAGCAGAAAAGGCCTGGACTGGTGTGGACACGCACTGGCTCCTGAGAAGCAGGGAAGATTGCTCTTATGGGTTCTGTTTCTAAGTGGCGTTCACTGCCTGGCTGTGTGTTGTCCAAGTGGTTTTCTTTCTTACCAAATCTTGGAGGTCTGGAGGCACCATAATGTCACACATGTGGGCAGAGCTGGTCATTGGGGCCAATGGGAGCTGCCTGGTGCACAAGTCCCTGGGGATGCCCATAAGTGCCTGACTTTGGCATTGAAGAAATGCACAGTGTGCTGCTTTGGGGAAGGCTTGTTGTTGCTGATTTTACACACACACACACACACACACACACACATACACGCACATACACGCACATATATACACGCATATATATGTATGTATACAAAGTGCTATGAAGTTTTTCTTATTTTGTGAGTGATACAAGCTTATTATTTAAAAATTAGGAAGAAAGTTAAAAAGAGGATAAATTTGTATATCTTTATGAGAAATGATCACTGTGACTATTTCAGCATAATTCCTGAGACTCTGAGAAGAATCTTTAGGAAATAAGGAGCTTTTCATCTCCAGGAAGATGCTCGGGTCAGTTTTACCCCAAGGCAAAACCCTTCTCATTTTACAGGGCCAGATGCTGAAGACCAGAAACAGTTCGATCCTGCCCTGAGAAGCTGCAGGACCCGCCTCACCCTTGGAGTTAATGTGATGCTGCCTATGAGACGCTGCAGGATCCGCCTCACCCTCAGAGTTAATGTGATGCTTCCTATGAGAAGCTGCAGGACCCGCCTCGCCCTTGGAGTTAATGTGATGCTTCCTATGAGAAGCTGCAGGATCCACCTCACCCTTGGAGTTAATGTGATGCTTCCTAGGCAGCTCAGAGGCTTCATGGGTCCTCTTGTCTCTTAAAATTAATTGAGTTATTCAGTAAATATAGGTTGAACATCCCTAATACAAAAATACAAAATGCTCCAAAACTTTTTTAGCACCAGCATGACCCTTAAAGGAAACGCTCACGGGAGCATTTCGGACGCTGGAAATCAGTCCGGACGCTGGAAATCAGACTGGGGACGCTGGAAATCAGTCCGGACGCTGGAAATCAGACTGGGGACGCTGGAAATCAGTCCGGACGCTGGAAATCAGACTGGGGACGCTGGAAATCAGTCCGGATGCTGGAAATCAGACTGGGGACGCTGGAAATCAGTCCGGACCCTGGAAATCAGTCCGGACGCTGGAAATCAGACTGGGGACGCTGGAAATCAGTCCGGATGCTCGGATGCTGGAAATCAGTCCGGACGCTGGAAATCAGTCCGGACGCTGGAAATCAGACTGGGCATGCCCAAGCAGAATGAATTCTGCAAATATTCCAAGATCAAAATAAAAACATTTGAAAACTGAAACACTTCTGGTTCCAAGTATTTCAAATAAGGGACACCCAACCTGCACTTAGTGAGTGATGCCAGGGAGTGTGCCAGGCACTGTTGTGGGCACTGAGGGTACGCTGGAGACAAAGTGACAGCAGCGTCCATGCTTCTTCCTCGCGGAGGACAGAGCCATGAGGAGGGAGAGTCTCTTCACTTCTCTGGGCCTTAGTTTCCTCCCCAGGCAAATAACCTGAGGAAGCTGTACACAAATAAACATCGTCAGAGCTTGGGGGAATCATTTGGACTGCCTGTTTATCTTAAACAGAAGCATTTCTTTAAGGTTCCTAAAAAACAAAAAAGAAAAAAAACTTTAAAAATTTTAATGACCTCTGCATTTTATTTTTTGGTATGTCCAGGTTTTTGTTTCTGTTTTTGTTTCTGTTTTTAGACAAAGTCTCGTTCTGTCACCCAGGCTGGACAGATCACGCAGCGGTGTGATCTTGGCTCACGGCAGCCTCCGCCTCCCGGATTAAGTGATTCTCCTGCCTCAGCCTCTGGAGTAGCTGGGATTACAGGCACCCACCATCACAGTCAGCTAATTTTTGTATTTTCAGTAGAGATGGGTTTCACCATGTTGCCCTGGCTGGTCTTGAACTCCTGACCTCAAATGATCTTCCTGCCTCAGCATCCCAAAGTGCTGGGATTACAGGCATGAGCCACTGCTCCTGGCCATATGTCAAGGTATTTTTTAAATATAAAAACAAAATTTGGCCGGGTGCAGTGGCTCATGCCTGTAATCTCAGCACTTTGTGAGGCTAAGGTGGGCAGATCACCTGAGGCCAGGAGTTCGAGACCAGCCTAGGCAGCATGGTAAAATGCTGTCTCTACTGAAAATACAAAAATTAGCCCAGTGTGATGGCCTAGGCTTTTAATCCCAGCTACTCGGGAGGTTGAGGCCGGAGAATCGCTTGAACCTGGGAGACGGAGGTTGCCGTGAGCCAGATCACACCTCTGCATTCCATCCTGGGCGACAGAACGAGACTCCATCTGAAAAACCAAACAAACAAACAAAATAAACCCCGCCAAATTTAAAACTCTTTGTAGAGTAGAAATGATGCTCTGGGAAAATGCTCCCTGCGCAGGGATGGCCGCACACCCACTCTGGGAAAGACCCTTCAGCCCGAAGGTGGAGACCTGCTTTTCCTGCCCTCACACAACATGGGGATAACGTTGACGCTTTCTTGGTAGGGAGTGCAGTAGGCAAGATATCCAGACGCTGGGTGCCAGTGGTTGGCAGGAGAAACCACCGAGTGGGAGCAGATTTTCAGAAAAGGGAAGCTAAAAGAAAACTTCCCAGCTGTGTCTCAGACAGGCCCTGCGGTCTGAGCTCCCATCCTTGACAAATGAGATTACTGAATGCCTGTTTAGCAGTTCCAAACGCTATTCATGATCCGACGTGACCCTCTAGTCTCTCGGAGAGAGCGCAGCCCTGTTGCACAGGTGTGGAAATGGAAGCAAAGAGGGAAGGTCACACAAGCAGGGCCTCCAACTGTGGCCCCTAATATGGATCAGGCACTTCTCCTCCTCTTCTGTATCTCCTCTCTGGGCCCTACAATCCCTAAAAACCCCCTAGAAGTGGAGGTGCCGGGAGAGTCACAGGTGGCTCTGGAGGTGCTGGGAGAGTCACAGGTGGCTCCGGAGGTGCTGGGAGAGTCACAGGTGGCTCTGGAATGTGCTGGAAGAGTCACAGATGGCTCCAGAATGTGCTGGGAGAGTCGCAGATGGCTCTGTTTTGTTTATCAGGACATTGAGCAAGGTGCCTAATGGAGACCAAAAGGGCACCGGGGCACGTGCACACGCCCTGACTTTGTTTGTCTCTCTGGCTGGTGTAACTGCTGCTTCGTGGACAGCGGAACACATTGATTAGGCCACAGGACTGGTGCTGGGCGCCCCTCTGTGCGGCAGGCGCTGCAGTTCCTGCACCTCCTTCTTCTCCACACTCACTTGCAGGCATAGGTTGCTGCCTGGCTGGTTCCATGTCACCGGGTCTCTACCCTGAGCCCATTGCAACACAGTCAGGGCTCCCAGGGTAAACTATGCTGGGAGTCCCCTAGGAAGAAGAAAGGGGAAGGGCTGAGTTCTAAAGAAAGCCCAAGAGCTCTTCATGAAGTACCTCTCTTTCTCTGCTTTAGAGATTGCCCCAGGGCTGCTAGGCAGAGCACCAGCTCCCCACCAAGGTCCTGGCGAGGCACTGGCAGCTTTCTCTCTTCTCTGCAGACCCTTGGTTCCTCCTGCCCCTCATGCTTGGCAGAAGGAGCCTCAGTTTCCCAGTCTGTAAGGTGCCAATAATCATAAGTTACCTCAACGGTGTTTTCCTTTGAATTTTGAGAATTTTGAGAATGGAACCTTGACTATCTTTATCTCTCCTCCTATAACCCCCATTGACACGTGAATCAGCGTTTCTCAGAATACTTCAGGTTTGGTGTGTATGTGGCAGAGGAGGGCGGAGCGCGTGGAAGGTGGAGAGGCGGACGCTGTCTGGGATATCAGCAGGGCAGTGGGCATTGGAGGTGTGCTCTTGGCCTCAGCCAGCGCTGCTCCAGAGCCTGCATGAGCAAGGCCAGGGCGGCCCGTGATGGTGCCCCTCAGAGAAGCACTGGGACCAGCGGGAAGGGCTGCCGGTCCACAGGAAAAGGGAAGAGAGCCGGGGAATTGCTTTTGGACCCATCAGGGAGCCTTTCTTGGTGGACGGGGAAGTCACAAAATTGGCTACTGTGTAGTCAGCTACGTCGTGTACCAGTTTTCAAATACTGGTGCGATCAGTAAAAAGAGAAAGGGAAGGAGATCACATATAGCATGAAACCAAGCCATCAATAATGAAAGTTCCAGTGGCTCCCGAGGAGCGTCTGTTTCTAACTGGCTTTGCTGGGGGAGGGCGAGACAGGTACAAGCAAAACAGCAATGACGGCGCAGCAGCTGCTTCGTGTGAGTCCTAATTGAATGGTGCGAGACTCTTCCACAGGAATGTACTGAAGGCCCAGGGCGGCCAAGGTCTCCCTGGGTTCCTGAGGCTTGTTTCATGCCGGATTCCTTGACACTCCAGATAGTGAGGGTCCCTTAGAAGCTGGGGTGGTGGCCGGGCGCGGTGGCTCAAGCCTGTAATCCCAGCACTTTGGGAGGCCGAGACGGGCGGATCACGAGGTCAGGAGATCGAGACCATCCTGTGAAATAGATCAAGACCAACACAGTGAAACCCCGTCTCTCCTAAAAAATACAAAAAAATAGCGGGGCGAGGTGGCAGGCGCCTGTAGTCCCAGCTACTTGGGAGGCTGAGGCAGGAGAATGGCGTGAACCCGGGAGATGGAGCTTGCAGTGAGCCGAGATCCGGCCACTGCATTCCAGCCTGGGTGGCACAGCAAGACTCCGTCTCAAAAAAAAAAAAAAAAAATGCGGTGACACCGGATTTGCTGCTAACGTAGCACTTGCACGGCCGTGCCCACCTTCATACCATGTGGAGGCCAAAGGCATTGTTCCCTCAACCGCAGCCCGTCTGCCTCAGCTGCCCCGGCCATTCCACCACGGCGGCGTCCTCCTGCCCTTCTCCATCCATCTGAATCCCGTCCTGCCGACGCCAGGTTGCTCGCCCTCTGGGGTGACCACCTGCAGCCAGCCCATGCTGCTCCTGCTGCTTACTTTCCTTGCACTCTGTTTAATTATTTTCCACGCCTTGGTCTTCTCTCCTTGATTTCGGATGGATTGCTGAAGACAGAGTGTGTTTGTGGCTCCGCTCAGGCTGTAGAGACAGGAGCACTCAGCAACCTTGGGTCATATTTCATTCTAGGGCAAGGGGCATGGGCTACTGCTTCAGTGGGAAAGACGTGGAAACGAGTTCATATTTACCTGTTTCACAGTGAAATCTACAAGGTCCCTAAGGCGACAGCTTTTCTTGAATTGTGATGGCAACTGATGATTCTGAAAAATCTTTGTCTCTCACCTAGGATTCTTGCACAACTGGTTTCGTAATTCAGTTATTTTGATAGAAAAGGGTTCTGCTCTAATTAGTAAAACAAACAAACAAAAACAAACAAACAAACAAGGCAATAGTGTTTGCCTCTTCGTTAGGTGGCTGCCCGTCCATGCCTTTCATCTCTGGAGCAGGTGCTCAGGAAACGTTACCGAGTCGTACCAACGAGTGAACTCGAGATGCCGGGATTAGATCGGTTCTCGGCTACCTGGTGTTCACAGGCATTAGCTGGTCGGTGGAGTGCTGTGAATCTTTCCTCCTCTGGTCTGTCGTTCAGGTGATGAGAGTTTTGCAGACTGCAGCGAGGGGCGGCTCAGGAATTGGGTGTGGGCAGTTATTGTTTCCACCTGGGTGAATTCCCTGTGGAGAAGAGTCAGGGCAACCTGTGCCAGACAGTCTAGCAGATCTAAAGACTCTTAGCTCTTCAGGACCCCTGTTAGTGGGCAGGGGGCTGGGGGGCAGCACTCCAACAGAAGGGTCCCGTGCTGCCTGTCCTGCATGGCAGTGCCACTGCTTTACCCCTAAGCGCTTATGCACGTCCTTCCCAAAACAAGGACATTATCCTGCATAACTAACTCCAATACCATTTCACACCAGAGGGCTCCGCATGCGGCTCTTTTTGACGGAGGAGTCCGTCTTCGTGCCAGGCTACATGCCCCTCCCCATTCAAGCAGCTCTAGGCAGGCAGCACTCATCGTCTGTGTGGCTGGACAGAGAACTGGGGCTCCCGAGAGACAGGGTATCAGTGCTCTGAGCACCAATGATGTGGCTGGTTTCCCAGTGGCCTACAGTTTTCTGCCTTCAAAAAACAGTTATTTAAAGAATGCGTGAATAAAATAATGTAAAATGGTGCAGCCACTGTGGCGAAGAGTACGGGAGTTCCTCAAAACAGGAAACAGAATTACTGTAGGGTCCAGCGGTTCCACTTCTGGGCATCAGTCTTGGAGAGATACTTGCACACTCACCTTCACAGCAGTTCTGTCCACAGTGGCCGAGAGGCGGAAGCGCCGAGCGCCCATCCACAGATGAATGGATCGACGTTATGCGGCCTGTGCACACAGTGACCCATTATTCAGCCTTCAAGATGGGGGACATCCTTACACATGGATGAACCTGGAGGACATTTGCTCAGTGAAATAAACCAGTCACCAAAGAGCAAACACTATCATTTCTATATGAGGTTCCTAGAGGGCTCAAATCCAGAGAGACGGAAAGAAAACTGAAGGTTTCCAGGGGCTGGGTGGATTGGGGACTGGGGAGTCCGTGCTTCGTGGGGACAGAGTTTCAGTGTGGGAGGAGGAAAATGTTCCGGAAATGGATGGTGGCGATGGCCACACGATCAGGTGAATGTAATTAATGCCACCGAATCAATAAAAATGGTTAAAATGGTAAATTTTATGTCGTGTATTTTACCACAATTTTTTCTTTTTTTGAGACAGTTACACTCTTGTTGCCCGGGCTGAAGTGCAATGGCACGATCTCGGCTCACTGCAACCTCTGCCTCCCAGGTTCAAGTGATTCTCCTGCCTCAGCCTCCCAGGTAGCTGGTATTACAGGCGCCTGCTACCATGCTTGGCTAATTTTTTGTATTTTAAGTCGAGATGGGGTTTCACCATGTTGGCCAGGCTGATCTCGAACTCCTGACCTCAGGTGATCCGCCCACCTCGGCCTCCCAAAGTGCTGAGATTACAGGCGTGAGCCATCGCGCCCGGCCCCACAATTTTCTCAAAAGAAACAGTATATGTGGGGAGAGGGTTGCAAACTCATTTAATAATGACACTTGATGTTTCATAGTTTGTTTCGCCTAAAAATCCCAAATGTTTCCTCTCACATCACCCACCAATCTCTGCTTGAGCTAAGCTATCTACACACATGAGAAGCAGCTTCCTATGGGGAAAAGAACGTAAGAAAAAAACTGTGTCACGTCATACCCACGTTACTGAGCTTGTGTCTTCACTGAGAATGTGGCATCTTCTTCTCTGTTTCTGAGGAAACACTGGGAGTGCCTCACAGCCCAGCGCCGCCCACACAGGCCTCGGAGGAGCAAAGCCCCTCTCACTCGTGTTCTGCACACACCTTGCACACCTTCCTACTTGTCAGAGTCTTTTTAGTTTTCCCACACATTATTTCAGAGTAACTTGGCAATAATAGCACTTATAGGCCAGTTATATTTGTTTCTTCTGGATTCACTTTATTCTGACCAAGTAGACTGTCATACACAGATGTAGACAGAAGACAGGGAAATACTGGGCAGAAGAGGGCAGCTCCCTGGCAAAGGCCCCAGCCTCAAACCTGGAAACCTGCAGCCCTACGTGAGAACGAGCATTCCCGTTTTCATGCCCAAAAGCTGCCTTCTGGCCCACCATGGCCCCCTATCCTGTACCCATATAAACCCCAACCCACAGGCTCCACGAGCAGACAAGGAGATGAACCGAAGAACAGAAGACCAGCAGAGAGAAGAGAAGGAGCATCTGAACGTCAAGAGGTGTTCGACTGGGGACAGTAAGAGAGGAGATCAGCCGATGGATGGCCAAATTCCAGGGGAAGATCATCTTCCCACTCCATCCTCCTTCCAGCTCCCCATCCATCCCAGCAAGAGCTGCCTCCACCGCCCAGTAAAACCTCTGCATTCATCCTTCAAGTCCGTGTGTGACCGAATTCTTCCTGGACACTGGACAAGGACCTGGGTATCAAGGGGGCACTGAGCTAGTTAACACTTAAGCCGTCTGTGGATGGCAAAGCTGAAAGAGTGCGCTGTAACACACGCCCACTTTTGGGCTTCAGGAGCCTCAGGCACACACTCCTGGATGCTTCCATGGGACCGGAGCCCAGGGGCGTTCACCCCAGCTCTTGTCCCAGCCCATCTGCGTGCTCCCCTCCTATAAGGGGTTTGAGCAGGTGCGGCATGAACAGACCAGCCACACCACTTTGCTTGTCCTGTGAGGGGTCTCAGGGAACTCTCCTGTTTCAACATCATCTAGCAAAATAAGTCAAATCAACGGGTTTCCTCCACAGTCCTCATGGCAGTCCTGAGTGGCAGAGCAGACCACGTGCAAGCGCTTCAGATGCTCCTCTTGGCCATCCTCATTGTCCTCAGCTCACCTGTGCTGAGGGGGACTCTGGGGAGAGAGCTGGAGAGGGACTCAGTCTTGAGGAAGGTTGGCCAGGGGCCAAGAAGGGAGAAGGTGAATAGGAAGGTCCATGGAAGGACTGGGCAGTGGGACTCGGGGAGCAGCGAGGACTGACATCCTCTTTTCACACTGCAATCCTCGCACGATGCCCTCCAGCCCGAAGAGGTGCATTAATCATGCAGACTTAATTTGAGTTGCGCTGAAGGAACAAAGGGAAAGGTGAGGAACAAGGCCTACTGGGCACTATGGCAATGTGGGGGGAGGCCGGCAGCCAGGGCCAGGACACGGGAAGGAACTGCCGGAGGACGTGTGAAGACCCACTGCAGGCCTGGGGATGGGGTCTCAGGTGGACTGATGCACCTCTGTGGCCCCAGCATGTCTTAGAGTGCTCAGAAGGGAGATCTAAACCATCTTCAAGAATTTTAAGTCCTCAAGCCACCTCCAAACACATATACCAGTAAAAACGTGGCCTTGGGAAAATGACCCCCTGGTGCAAGTGTCAGCTTGCTCACCTGCAAAATGGGAATGAAAATAGTATCTCCCTCCTGGGTGCTGCTATGACTAAATGAGATTATGTTTCAAAGAGTTAAATGCAGCCCTGACACTCAGGAAGGTCTCACTGAATAAAGGTCAGTTTTTATGATGCCACAGGTGATGGTCAAGACTCATGGTACGGGCTGCCCAAGAAGATGAACAATTAGTCAAATTAGGAAAATAACCGACTGGCCAAACAAGAGAACACAGGTCAGCCCAGGCAGTTGTTTAAATTATGCAGATCAGAAAGAAGCCTGGCTGCTAGCTTGACTTCTCAGCTTTTCAGCCCGCAGTGGCAGGTTTGGCAGAGTCTCGGGAGACGGTTGTAGCATCAGGAAGAGCATACAGTGACCCTCTGCCAAGACCAATCGTGGCCCACAGTGGGAATAAGAAGTGATGACCAGTGCCTGGTTTACTGGCCGGCTGCCGTGGAAGAAGGATCCTCCCAGCAATCATTGCAATTCCCCAAACTGGAAACGTGGTCAAGTAGCCAGAAGGTGTGAAAGGCACCTTGGCTTGCCAGCCTGTGGCAGCCAGCTTAGGTCTCACTATGAGCTTCTGCTGTGGCACAGGCTGGCAGGCTACTCCTGTACTGACTCAAGGAACCACGGACGACCTTCTGACTCACCAGCACCTCTTCCTGCTGCTTCTCTGTACAATGAGTCCCCCTCCCCAAGAGCTAACAATGATAAAGATCATGACCAACAGTTGTTAAACGCATACGAGGTGTCAAGCAACTGCTAGGTGCCCAGTGGTTGCTATTTCATCATCACAAGAGCCCTGTGCAGTGTGTGCACTCATTACACCCTTGCTATGCAGGAGGAGCCCAGCGTGCCACTGCGTAAATGGCCCGAGACCACAGTTTCTAGGTAGCAGCCAACACGCAAGCTCAAACCTGTGGCTCCCAAGTCCCCATTCTTAACAACTGGACAATGGAGAACGAACAGCTGTCAGCCCACATAATTTAGGGTTAGGGTCAGTATCATAGTTAATAGATTAAATAAGTGCCCATCTGGTACGATTTGAAAGGTAGCAAATGTCTGTTTATTTAAAACAAACAAGCAACAGCAACTAAAAGACAGTCCATATTTTCTGAAACTCCTGTATAGCTCATTTCTTTTTTTTCTTTCTTTTTCTTTTTTTTTTTTTTTTGAGATAGAGTCTCACTCTTGTCGCCCAGGCTGGATCTCAGCTCACTGCAACCTCTGCCTCCTGGGTTCAAGCCATTCTCCTGACTCAGTCTCCCAAGTAGCTGGGATTACAGGTGCCTGCCACCATGCCTGACTAATTTTGTATTTTTATTAGAGACGGGGTTTTGCCATGTTGGCCAGACTGGTCTTGAACTCCTGACCTCAGGTGATCCACCTGCCTCGGCCTCCCAAAGTGTTGGGATTACAGTCGTGAGCCACCACGCCCAGCCCGCTCATTTCTTTAGATTAAGATCTGAAAACTCTATGCAAATGTTTCCTGCTAGGGAAGGAAACTGCGCTTATTGAATGTGTTCTACTGCTGGGGAACCGTGCTGGGCCTCCCTGGCCATTCTGAAGCACGTAAAAGTCTGAGAGCCACTGCCCTGGGGACGTCTCCGCTGCCGCCTTCAACCGCCCTGTGTGGCTGCCCCAGACGTCTCTGCTCTGTTTCCTGAGCTCTACGTTTTAAAATACTTTAATACGTGCTATGTGCTTAAATGTGTGTATATATATGTATGTATATATATATGTATGTATATGTTTTTGGCACTTTTTCCCCCTGAGATAGACTCATTATCCATGTGGTTTGACAACGTCTTCCTCCAGCTATCCCTCTGGCTCTTGGCAACCTGAAAATCAAACTTGTTTTCTCTTATCCTAACCAGGCCCTCTTTGGACTTCTCTGTTTTAGTCTGTGTCTGCACCATTTTCTCCATCACCCAAACTGGAAAACTCAGTCATCTGGGGTTCTCCCTTCAGCTGTGCTGGCCACATCCAGGTAGTTGTTGAATGGTATAGATTCTGTCTTTGGAAGGTCCCTTGGTTCCACCCTGTGGTTTCCTCCTTGTTCTAGCTCTGCTGCTGCCACCATCCTTCCCATCCCTCCCACCACCGCCAGGGGGCTCGGCCGGGCGCCTGGGTGCCAGCCTCCCTCCACACATGCCCTTCACCACTCCGGTCACATCCAGGGCCTCTGTGCCAGGGCCTCTGTGCCAGGGTCTCTGTGCCAGGGTCTCTGTGCCAGGGCCTCTGAAGAGCAGGCTTGGGGACGGGGCCCCTGAACCTGAACCTGAACCCTCCACTTAGGAGCTGGGTGGTTACAGAGACGTCAGCTCTGAAAGAGGGTTGGGCTGCACCGAGGGGAGGATCTGGAATGGTGGGAATCAGGCTGACGTGGAAGCCAGATCAACACGTATTTGAAATTTGGCACTGCCCATGGCTAGCTTCATGGCCATGGTCAAAGTCACCAGGCTGTAATTTGGTTTTCTCATCTGCAAAAAGTGGGAGTGATAATGGCTCTTTTGGAAGACTGCTGTGAGGGTTGGAATGAAATGTCCAGCGTGTGGTGCAGACCCCTCCGCAGCGGCAGTGCTCCCCAGGCTCTGAAGCACGGAACCCGTGGGCTGCGCTTACCTCCACAGTCCCTCTGACCCCCTAAGCATGTTTACAGACGTTTGCATTGCCTTCTCTGGGTTCAAGATTGTGTTCTCTGAGACTAAGCTGTGAGTTCCCTGCCACAGGGACCGTTTCTAACGTACCTTTGTAGAGCCCTAGTGCAGGGCCTAGCACACCAAACAGTGCAGGAGATGCTGGATTTAGTTAAATTCAAGGAGAAAAGAAGCACCCCAGGCAGGTGTGACGCGTGGGAGGGGTGCCTTTGCAGGCCCGCTGGGGAGCCCCCGGGGACAGCCAGGGGCAGACTGAGAACAGTGAGGCCTGAGGGACCAGAGCAGCTGGTGATCAGGGGTTTTCAGAATTTGCCAACCCCTTGACTGGCCTGGTTGGGCGAGATGCTGAGAAGCTGTGAGCTTCCCTGCGGTGGGGTCCCAAAGCAGCAGGGCCTGCAGCCAGCCCGCTGGAGTTCAAGTGCAGGCTTTGCCCCTCGCTAGCTCCCCGGGCCTGGGCTTACTCACCCATGAGGCTAAGTGAGGGTGACATGACTCGCTCCACTGAGCCTTGGAGATGATGGTGTCTCTGCGCATTGCCTGGCATGAAGCTTCTCATCTTGGAAGGTCATGACTGAGAGGTTTCAGGGGAAATGTTCAAAGGGCAGGATTAGCCTAATCTTGAATCCCTTAGGAACCCCACCATATTAAGTTACCTCTTCGGTTACAGGAAACCCCCCTCAGGGCCCCTGCCCTCCCAAGGGCTATTAATGCAGATACCAACTACTGGAAGTGATGCTCTAGAGGAGGCTGGTGACCACCTGCATTCAGGTCCCTGTGGACTGGAGGGACAGCAAGAGGTCACGGCTGGGCCATGCTGCTCAGAGTCCCGCACAAGCCAAGCCATCCCACAGCCGCCGAGTTGTTGCCCAAATGAACACCTGAAGGGAGCCTCAGCCCAGGCTTGTCTGACTCCAAAATCCATTCTCCCTCCCCGAGGCCAGACTGACTCAAAGATGGGGAGGACCTGAAGCAGCCCTGCAGATACGGTTTTCTCTAGAGTCACAGCCCTCACAACCCTCTCCCTCGTTGTCCCAGTGCTTGGGAAGCTCAAAGTCTAATCTGTTTTTGGAGTAGAAATGAACTCACCAACTGACATGATCAGAAGGAAGAATGACCCAAAATTCAAATCTAAAAAGCCCCAAATTCCTTGCCTCTCGCCAGCTTCTACTAAGTGAGCAAACATCTCTTCTCCCCACTGTTTTTTTCTCCCTGATGAAAATAGGAACAGAGCAAAGACCTGAAAAAAATCTCTCCGCGTAGCTGCTGCCCAGGCACCTGTGTTTTGGAGAAAGAGCAGAAATGGGTACGAAAGGCCGCTGCTGTCTAATTAAGGCTGGAATTCACATGACAGAAGCGGAGCTGGAGCCAAGGGAGCTGCGCAGAGATTTCCAGATGCCACCATGCACAGTAGGTGTGTGGCTCCCCGGCAGGGGCCGGATCTCCTGAGAGAAAGTGCCCTCCAGCATCAGCTTGCATGCTGCAGGGAGGAGCTGCAAAGGGCCTGAAGAGGCCAAGGCTTCTCCTTGGCAGGGTGGGCCCAAAATTTGGTACTAATCTGTTGGCTTCAGATATAGTTAACGTGTGACATCAGCACTTGGCATGTAAGGAGCTTAATATCCTCACCGCAGCACCCAGTTACATCCCAGCAGGTTTAATCTGCAAGAAATGACCAGGCTGGAAGAAACAGGGCAGCCCATCAGAATCCCAGCACTGGAGGCACCTTGGAGAGGTAGTTGGTCCTACCCACCTCCTTGTGCAGATGGAGACTGAGCCCAGAGATGTGAAGCAATATGCCTAGGGTCACACAGCAACAGCACGCAGCAGGACCAGGCCAAATTCTCTTGCTGTGTCGCTTTGGGAACAGTGCAGCACGGCACCAGCAGAAAGTGAGGGGCTCCTGTGTGGATCCCGAGGCAGCCCTGCAGATGTGGTTTTCTCTAGAGTCACAGCCCTCACAACCCTCTCCGCAGCTTCTAAGTCTGTCCCTTCTTAGCCTGGAGTAGTGAGAAGGGTGCACCGGCGTCTTTGAGAACCACGGTTGTTCCGATTCACACCCCCCGCCTGCCGCCCCGCTCGCTTCCCGCTTCTCTCCTGCCCAGCACTGAGCACCACGCCTTGCACAGAGCACAGAAGGGGGAACTAGCGCGAGGGCCGGGGCTGGGCCACACTGTGGGCCCGAGTGATGAGTCAGTGTTCATTGAGCAAACAGAGAGAGGCAGAAAGAATGAGTGAAGGGTCCGTATTTTCTTTGTTACAATTTAATGCCCTAATGTATAAATGTGTGAGATTTTAAAACTATGAACACCAGAAAGAACCGTCTCACATCTTTTCCCTTCTGTGATCATATATAGTTTTTTCATGAATTTGGGCTGCATTTTATATCCTTAGATATTATATTGTACATTGATTCATACACATCCTGTGTTTTTGTTACAGTTATTCCTCAGTATTTCCCCAATTTTTTAAATATTTCAAACTCACAAAAAAGATAAAAGAATAGTACAAAGAACCTCTGTTTGACCTTCACCGTACATTGATGAATTATTAGCACTGGCCATATTTGCACTCTCTCCCCCTCTCTCTCTGTTTTAGAAACCATTTGAAAGTAAGTTGCACAGGCCATATTTTAAAATTTCTGGATGTTTCCTGACACAAGGACATTCTCCTACAAAATGTATCTCCCATATTGTAATCATACCCAGGAACTTTAACGTAAGTTTTAAAATATAGTTTAAAACAGCGTTAATACATAGTTTAAAATAGTTTTACATACAGTTTGATTCAGAGCAGAACGTGTTGAGAGAAACCGAATGCACATAGTTGAGTTCCAGTTGCTGAAGAAATTCAGCCTTCCCCTTCCCTAGCCTGGCTGGCTTGCATCGGCAAAGTCTTGAGTTTGCAAGTCCTAGGCTCTGCCGCACCCCAGCTCTCACCTCGGGGCTCTGCAGATGCTGAATTTCTTAGAAAAAGAGGGAATCCTCCCTAACTCATTTTATGAGGACAACATCATCCTGATACCAAAGCCTGGCAGAGACACAACAAACAAAGAGAATTTTAGACCAATATCCCTGATGACTTTCTTACGCTTTAGGCACCTAGACCCTTAAGAAACAAGCCCAAGCCTAGCTCCCTGCTTTCTCGTCTCTGAGGCTGGCCTCTGGCCTCCCCAGGCAATGTCATGACGTGAGACTAACTGTGGAGAAGTCTGGGAACTGAAGGAGAGAGACAATTCTTGTCACTCTGAAAACTGTGTATAGCTGATTATATTTCAGGAAAGCCTTTTGTTTTGCACTCAAACGCAAAGCAGACAGTGATGCAGGCGTATTTTACCGCGAATGCTGCGCACGGATTTGCTCTGTCCCCCTCACCATGTGACATTTCTAACTGCACGGGTGCACATCATGCTGCTCGCTTCCTGTAAAGGACCCCACGAGCTCCACTTAGCTCGCCGTGTGAGACTCAGCTGAGCGGTAAGGAGAGGAGGAGGGCACCGCACGCAGGGAAAGAGCAGCTTGCCCAGATGGCTGACTATGAAAACAGCCACGGACGTGAAACAAGGGCCATTCATTAAGAAAAAGAGACTAGCAGCTTTAAAAAAATTAAAGCTGCCAAAGACATGAAGAAGTCATGTGTCGCCACCTCTGGATTACTGCTATTCAAAGGTTACTCCTGTCTTTGAACTTCCATAGAAAGCGAGCCGTGGTGAATTCAGAAACCACAGTACCCTGCCTTTAAGAATTGGGGTCCTCAAATGGGATTCAGGCGCATTTGAGAGTGGACCGGGCAGCCAGTAGAGAGCTTCGATGTTTGTGGTATCAAAGTCCTCAACTTCAGTTATTTAAATGCAAAGAGTGGCATCTGGGGAGAGAACACAGTTTCTGATAAGAAACTTGTTTGTTTTCTGAAACCGGTAGAATTGTAAAGGGTTTGTAATTCCCAGAGCTGAAAGAGGCATATTCTATGAAAGGAAGTGAAGTTTGTGGTTCTGTAAGTATAAGATGACTAACAATGACAAGAAAAAATGAATGGACTGGACATGCACTTTGACAATGAGAAACTTCTATTCTGGCATGTTAATCATTGTTTTTATTTGTCTCAAAAGAAAAAAAATGCAAGTGAGATGAAAGAAAAACTTCAGCCAAATTAAATGAAAGGGAGCTTAACTGAGCGACGAACAATTTATGAACCAGACAGCCTTCCGAGCCAGAGTGGGCTCAGAGGCCAGCACAGACACGTGGAGGAAGACGTATGGATAGAAAAAGGAAAGTGATGTACAGAACATGGAAGTGAGGTGCAGAAACAGCTGGACTGGGTACAGCTCGGCGTTTGTGGTATTTGAATATCGCTTGCGTTATTTGAACGTGGTTCAAACAGTTGGCTGCACTTGATTGGCCCAAACTGAATGATTGGCACAAGAGAAGGATACAGTTCATTGACACCTCCACGTGTTATGGTTCATGAGGTACTGAAAAACCTTCCGTCTAAGCTGAAAATACGTAAGGAGGCAGCTTAGTCTAAACTTGATTTAACAGCTGTGAAGATAGACAGTTGGAATCAGCACGAACTACTGCAAAGTGTATTTTATAACGGCCTGAAGGAAAGCATTAATGGATCTGTGGAGGGTAAAAATCTACATAGCTGCATTATCACAATAATTAGACGGACTTTGGCCGCAGGAAGAGTGTGTTTGTGAGATTCTCTTTGCACCTATGAACAATCAATATCTTTTTCCTTTTGCTGACAGTGGAAAATACCATAATGATACACATCCAATTACATACTTTCCTATCTCTTACTCTTTAGTGTACTTGCCTGAAATCACATGTTTGGTTTCCACATCCCCATGTGGTTCCAGGAGTAGAAATTCTGAGAAGGCTTCACATAAGAAGGCTTCTTCCCCCCAACCTTCTCACGGACACATCAATCGAATATCTGCAGCTTGACGCCTTTCGCTCTAAAAGGAGACAATTTTTTATCTTTACCTTTTCTTATAAATTTTGGGATATAATTTATTTTTGGTAAAAAAAAAACTTCAGAAAGTGGTTTAGTTGAAAGCACATTAAGGCTTTCTGATTAAGAATTAAGCTGCTCATGCTATTCATACTTGTACCTTAATTCCTAATTTATTGGTGTCAAAATTGCAATTGGATTTTGCAACAACAGCAAGAGGCCTCCCTGGCGAGTTCCTGGTGATGCTGGGGAGGAGGGCTTGGGCCCGAGCTGCTCTAACCTCTCCTTCCGTCCTCGGCTTCGTGCGGTCTCTCTGTAGAGGTATCAGACACCCGGTTCCCAGTATAAGCCACTTTTCCAGCTTCACACACACACCCTCCTGGATATGCTCCCTTCGACAGGCGACTGTTCTACTGGAAGTAATTCTGAAGAAAGCCTCTGAACCCATGTGGCCCACGTGGGCTTACTTGGCATTCAACTGTGTTCTCCTACATGTCACCCTGTCTGTCTCCACAACTCGTGTTTGATCCTCGTGGGGGCATCAGAGCTTCCTCAGCGCCTAGCAAGGCGCTGTAGATGCAGTGGTGATCCCCATTTCAACGTAAATTACGACCACTCTCCACCCCTGCTACCCAGGCTCTTTCCCGGACTGTTCAGGTGTGTGAGGTGCAGAATCAACCGGCTGCAAGGAAACGCCCTCAGCCGCTTTAATACTCCTCCTCCCTCTTTCAAAATTTCCTAAACCAGTTGAAAATGGGCACCTTTTCCAAGAAGCACAAGCTGTCTCTTACCCTTTTTACAAGTGTCAGCCGTGTGTTGCTGAAGGACAAGGATACATTCTGAGAAACGGGTCCTCAGGCAACTTTGTTGTGTGAGCATCACAGAGTGAACTTCCACACACGCGTGGTGTGAGCTGCTTTACACCTGGCCGTAGGAGACAGCCTGTCATGCCTGGCTCGGACCCGCATGTTACTGTGCCCTCTGCAGTTGTAACACCGTGGCGTTTGTGTATCTAAACAGAGAAAAGGTACAGTGAAAATACAACATGAAAGATGAACAATGTGAAAGATGTACGCCCCGTGCAAGGCACTTACCGTGAATGGAGTTTGCAGGACAGGCAGTCGCTCTTGTGAGTCAGTGAGTGAGTGGGGAGTGAAGGTGAAGACCTAGGACATTACTGTGACTACTGCAGACTTTACAAACACTGCACGCTTAGGCTGCACACTCTCTCTATATATATAGAGTGTATATATATGTGTATATATAATATATATAAAATTGTGCTAAGACGTTGAGATGGCTACTATGTCATTAAGTGATAGGAATTTTTCAGCTCCCTTATAATCTTACAGGACCACCACCGTGGACGCTGTCTGTTGTTGGAAATGTTATACGGCACATGACTGGGTGGAGGAACAGGGAAGACCATTCAGAGCTTAATCGGAGGCAGTCGTGACTGCAGAACCCCTGCATCTGCTTCAGCCCAACCAGACATCCCTGCCCCTGCCCACCAGAGCCTGACCTCCGCGCAGACAACCTGGGAGGCTGTGGGCATGGTCGTGGGGGGCGTGGAGCCTGAGGCACCCGACTTTCTTGCGCAGGCCCAGTGGTGCCTGCACCTCATTCTTAGAATTGCCTGGGAGTGGCTTTGCTCTGACTGCCTGCACTGGCGTCACAAAAACAAAAGTTTCTTCCCAGGAAGGGGTGGGAGCAGCAGGGCTGGCGGAGTTGCCGGTGTTTTAGTCGTACAGCCACGCGCCCCTCCAGGTGGAAGGTAAAGCTTCAGCTCTGCACAGTAATTCAGGGGGGCATCTTCTTCGACGGGATGCCAGCTGCTTTCTCCCATCGGTGTGGGTCTCATTCGTGGCAACGCCTCTGCAACACCCGTTTTGCCCTGACTTTCTTTCTGGCCATAGCATTCACCTTTGCGGGGCTATGAAGTTCTGATGCTCAGGTACCACAGGAGATCCATGGAACTGAATCTCTGGAAGAGGGGCCCAGGCCTCTCCTTTTTAGAAGCTCAGTGTGTGCTTCTAAAGTACGGCCAGAGTTTAGAGCAACCAGGCTCACCCGGTCACGGCGATGCCAACTCTCTCACCAGTGACTGTTTTTGGAACACGCGGATCACTCTATTCTAGACGTGAGGCATGAGGAGAAGTCTGCAGGAAGCTTCTGGAAAGGAGTTCATGCCTCCTAAGGGGAAGATAGTACCTCTCTGTCTTGTCCGGATGTGACACCTCACAGAGCTGCCTGGAAGACACCAGTGCCCCAGGGATGTAGAGTCACAACCCCGCATGCCGCGTCTGGAGTCTGCCCTGGCTCTGGGCTTCCTGTGGTAGGTGATGACACAACGCCTTACTCCCTAAGCCTACTTGAGGCTTGGGTGTGAGTTATTTGTAGAGAAAAACATTCTTACTCATTCCTGGGGTTGTTCCTTCTGTACCTAGGGAGGGAACCTAGGAGCCAGGTTCCTGGTTCAGGCCCCCACTTCCTGTTAAGCCCTTTAGCTCATTTCATCTGTTCCTCACCAGATTCTAGAAGGTTTGTGAACTCTCCTCATGCAAAGTCTGGCTGCCGGGGCAGTGGGAGTTGCTGGAAATCAGACTCGAATGCCACACTTCTTCAGGAACCCGAGGTGCTTTCCTCTGTGTACAGCCAGCCAGTGGGTCACCAGGTCCCAAATTAGACACTGTGGATCCGTGTGCTAGTTAGATCTTTACCTCAGCCTGTGAGGTGGATGAGATCATCATCCTGTTTCAGAAGAGGAAGGTGAGGCCCGGCGAGGACGCAGAGTGCCGAGGCTGGGTGGGGATGCTGTTCTCAGGACCGCATGGCAAGGGTGCGTTTGCTGGGTGCCCGGTGGGTGTGGCCACTCGGGAAGTGGCTGTGAAGCACTGTGGTGACTGCCTTTGGTGTTGAGCAGAGACCTCACCCCCGCTGTGTGAGTTTCTGAGTTTCTGAGTGACCTCAGCAAAGCAGCTTAACCTTTGAGCTCAGCTTTCTCATGTGAAAACGAGGGTGGAAAATCTTCCCCACATTTACTATGCAAAAGCAGCTGACGGAGGAGCATCTGCGGACGCTCAGCAAAACGTCGTCTGTGCGCGTCGCTCCGCGCCTTCACCCTGAATGCCCGGCTTTTTTTTTTCTCTATAAATCTTTTTCCTTTTTTTTTTTATTTAAGTTCTAGGGTACATGTGCACAACGCCAGGTTTGTTACATAGGTACACATGTGCCGTGTTGGTGTGCCGCCCCTAACTCGTCATTTACATTGGGTATCTCTCCTAATGCTGTCCCTCCCCCACTCCCCGCGATAGGAATGCCCAGCTTTTTACTCAGAGTCTGGTGGGCAGCAGAGTTACTGAATATGCGTGTGTGTCTACACTGCAACCACAGGGAGGCAGAGAGAGGGGGATCCCCACCAGGCTGGCGGCCTGGAGCCTGGACAGAGCCAACTGGCGAAAGTGCCTAGGAATAGACCAACCTGGTGAGGGAGGTAGGGGGAGCACACGACGCAGCCCACCCTCCTGCCACTCACATTGCAAAGCCAGAAATTCCTGGACGTAACTTTTCCACCCCCACCCACCCTGTGTCTGTGACTTCGGGCGCCAGACTGTGGGGCAAAGCCAATAGGCAGAGCTGGGGACATGTGGAGCAGGTTCACAGCAGAGCCGAGTGCGAGATGCCAGACCCAGGCCTTTACCAAGCTGTGCGTCACTTGTAGAAAAGGACATTAGGAACACGAGGTAAAAAGCAAAACAAAAATAGATCTTACTTGACATCTTTCCCGTTCAGTCAATGGTAGCTGTGATTCTATTTGCCTGTGTCACTGTTTACTCTGAAGGAGTGGATTTAGGCCAGAACTTTTGCCGACTGGCTGTGTAAGGCACCACAGCAGTACCAATGACTTGCCACACTCAGGATGACGTAGTTCTCTCCATTTTCTCAGACCTCCTCACCCCCAATCCTCAGCTCCCTTGTGATCAAAAGTTAGCATTCTTCACAGAGTAGTTAGTCTGCGGACTGGGGGTGAAGCGAGGCCCTTCTGTTCCCAGGGTCTGGAGACCCAGGGCCTCCGAAGCTCTGGTCTGGGCCATGCGGACCTTTCATGCAAGGTGAGGGCGGGGACTCCTGACACTGAGACCCTGAGTTGGGGCCAAAGTCGCAGGTGAAGGGCACCATCCCCAGCAGGACTGCCCTCACTTCAGATGCCAGCTGCAAACGGCAGGGTCCCCAGGCCACCTGTACTTCTGACCAGGTCGGGGTTCCCCTGACCCCTTCAGAGTCAGTAATTCACTAGAACGACTCTCAGAACTCAGGAAAGTGCTACACGTATGATGACAGCGTTATTACAAAGGACACAGCTCAGGATCAGCCAAAGGAAGGGACAGCAGGACACGGTCCAGGAGGGCCCGGAAGGCCACTGCATCCATGCATCCATCATCTGGAAGCTCCACCAAGCTTTGGGGCCAGAGCTTTCACTGGGGTTTCACGACATAGTCGTGATTGACTGAACCACTGGCCTGATGGTTGAACTTCGTCTCCAGCCGCCTCCCTTCCCTAGAGGTCAGGCTCAGAGCCCTCATCCTCTAGTGACATGTTGGCCTTTCCTGTATGACCGTCACCTGTCCTGAAGCCACCCAGGCCCCCACCATGAGTGACCTGTTGGCATAAACTGTCAGGGCCCACCATGAATAACAGACACTCCCATACCGTGGGAAATTGTGAGGCTTTGGAGACCCTCTCCCAGAAGATGGAGACAAAGCGAGCACGGGTCCTCGTCGCACAGGAGGAGTGTGGGTGTCGTGAGTGTGAGCGTTCCTGCTCACACAGGCGCATGCCGCTGTTCTCCAGAGGACAAAAACCACAGCTCCTCAGCATTTCACGCAAGCCCTGCCATCCACTGGCCTCGTCCCTCGTTGGCTGACGTGGGGCTTTTTCTGCAAGGCCGGTGCTCGCAGCCCTGCTCAGGGAAGTTCTCTGCAGCCCCCTGGAGCACGGCTGTCGTTCCATCTTCGGTGTAACCAGCGTTCGACATGCTTCTGTAATCATAATTATCATGACGTAATCGTAACTTTTCTTCCCAGTACAGTCCTTGTCTCCACTCGATTAAAGTGATATTTTGGTTACAAGTAACAAAAGCCTGGCTTAAAGCACAAGGACATTTCTAGTTTACTTGAGTCCAGCGATAGCTGGTCCCAAGGTATTTCAGCCACTCAGTGAGGCCGCTGAGAACCAGGTTATTTCTGTTCTGTCATCCCTAGAGAGGCGGGCTGTCTGCCCAGCAGTCTCCGTTTAACACGGACACAGGCGGCCGCTGCGTGGGAAAGCACCATGTGTTTTCACAACAGGGTTCCAGGTTCGCAGGAGAAGGACTTTCGGCTCTTGCACCTCTCTCCCTTACAGAGGGGAGAATATTTCTGGGCAGCCCCAGCAGACGTCCTACTGGATGGCAGGGTCTCTCCTGGCATTCTCCCCTGGCAAGGGGAGTGCATGGCTGCCACTGTTTGGGCCATTCCTCAGAGCTGCTGTGTGGTGGTGGGAACGGCTGCTGAGCCTTTGACGCTGCCAGGTTGTGGAATGTGTTCTAAAACAGCACAAAGGCATCAGAGCGTGAGGAGGGAGGGAGGGAAGGAAGAAGCAGGGAATGGCGGGAAGGAGGAGCAAAGGAAACAAGAAAGGAAGATTTAAACCAGGCGGGAACGCCAGGTCCTAGCATGTAGGTACTTTTTAAAAGGGACTGTACTTTGCAACTAAACCCTATGTCAGATTCATGTTCATTTATCATGACTTCATTATAAGCTATAGTAGCTTGGTAGTTCTCAAAACTTTTTTTTTTTTTTTGAAACGGGGTGTCCCTCTGGAGTGCAGTGGCACGATCTTGGCTCACTGCAACCTCCGCTTCCTAGGTTCAAGCAATTCTCCTGTCTCAGCCTCCTGAGCAGCTGGGACTACAGGCGCCCGCCACCACGCCCAGCTAATTTCTGCATTTTGAGTGGAGATGGGGTTTCACCATATTGGTCAGGCTGGTCTTGAACTCCTCACCTCAGATGACCCATCCTCCTCAGCCTCCCAAAGTGCTGGGATTACAGGCATGAGTCACCGCACCTGGTCGTTTTCAATCTTTTTGAAGCAAGCAAATTCTATATTAAAAAAAATAAAACCATAGTTTTTTGGTGTGTATGTGTTTTTTTCTCATTTGATGGGTCGGTATAAAACAAAGGCAATCCATTTTCCACCCAGAAGTGACTTATACCACACGCTTTGTCTAAGTCTTCATTTGGTCTTGGGAAAAATGCTCCTCACCTTTCTAGAATGAAGAGAAGTACTTTCTTTGGAGATTGACGGGGACCCGAACAAAGTTAAATAACGTACTCCTGCAACTGCAGTTTTGTGAAAGGATTGATTTATCTCAGTCCTCAATGCGTGCAGCCATTACGGAAGTGCTTGGTAGAGTCAGGGAGTCTCAGCACAGTTCTAGAAAGAAAGCCCAGATTGACAGCCTCCCTTCCACTGTGCCTGGGCTGGTGGGAGGGAGGACGAAGTGGCGGGACAGCACCCTCCCTGCACTGTCTAAAAGTGGAGCCGGGCTCAGCCAGGCAGTGGGTGGAGGTGTGTGGGTCTCAGCCAGTTTCAATGGTTTTGGCAATGAAACTCACCTGGGTGTGTGTTATTTGGCTTTGTTCTTCAGATTTAGACCCTCCCCTAAGTCAAACTGAAACTCCCCGAACTGGTGTCCTACGAGAGAGCTGACCCTTTAGGAGTGTGCGCTTCGAGTCATGTGAACTGAAACCTGTGGACTTCCCACAGCCCAGCGGGACCCACCTTCCCAAGCAGCAGGCCCCGGAGCCTCAAGCTGACACGTCAGTCCTTGTGTTTCGTGCAGATTTAGAAGGAAGGGCACCTGGAACCCCAGACGCACTTCATTCACTTCAAACCCTGTGCCCTTAGCCTGTTTCTAGTATCCAGAGGTAAAGCAAATCCTTCAATGTGATGCCCAAATAAAGCTGTAAATATACGTGTGTAATATATACAAACATAGAAAAATAGTGCGCACATGTTTATATGTTTGCACACATGTATATGATCTTGAATCATGCTTTTTCATTTAATAACATGACTCGCAGAACCTTCCACCTGCATATTTAGTTCATATCACTTTATTCTATTTAATGGCTGAAAAACATTGATCTAGTCTCTTCTATTTGTTGATATGAGGGCTCAGCCCCGCACCCACCCCTCATTTTTTTGGCCTTGTAAGTAATGATGCAATTAACATATCTAGATAGATAGATAGATAGATAGATAGATAGATAGATAGATAGACAGACAGACAGATAGATAGATAGACAGACAGATAGATAGATAGATAGATAGATAGACAGACAGACAGAGAGAGAGAGAGATAGACAGACAGATAGATAGATCGATAGATAGATAGATAGACAGACAGACAGACAGACAGATAGACAGACAGACAGATAGATAGATCGATAGACAGACAGACAGACAGATCGATAGATAGATAGATGTAGAAAGACATCTATGTATCTCTATGTGTCTACTTTTATCTGTACTTAAAAAACTAATATCTGTGGAGTGAGTTGCCTGAAAAAGGATATGTGTATTTTCACAGGAATTACTGATTGCTCACCAGAATTGTTGTACAACTCACCTTCTCAGCAGCAGTGCGGGAGACCGTCTGGTAATCCTCACCAGTGCTGGATTTTATTAAGCTTTATTGCCAATGCTGTGTAAGCAGCCAGTTATACACACTAGTATTTTGCTTTCCATTTCCTTAATCATGAGTGTAACTGAGAAATCTGTCTCACGTTTGATGGTCAAGAACTGGCCTTTGATAGTCTCTCTTTTTCAACGGAATATTCCCCTTTTCTTTACTGATATGACGAAGCTCTCTTTACAACAAGGGAAGACCCCACGGCTGGTCACTTGCCTCGCAAAACTTTCCTAAATGTAATGTTTCTTTTTTGGTTTTGTGTATTTCGTATGTAAAAGGTTAAGCTTTTGGTGAAATTTGTTAATAAATGTTATTACTTCTGGCATTCCAGACCGATTATTTTTTCAATCACCCATCTTTTTTTAGCTCTTATGATTCCAGCTCCTTTTAATATATGACACCGCTTTTGAAAGACGGTGGTTGCTAATTCGTGAAGCCGCTGACCCCCCAGATGACGTTCCTGTGAAACGCTTGGCAGTTCAGATGAACTTGGGTCCTCAGTGCCACTGACCAAGGCTGACAAAGTCAAGTGGCATTATCGTGCCATTGTCACATCAGTATTTGAAGGACGACTGCGGAAGCTGAAAGCACATTAGATAATTATATAAACATTCGTGGTAACAAATACTGTTTCCTTATTTTTTATTATGAAAGATTCCTGGGCTGTTGCAGTCCTATTTAAATCTGTAATTTCTCTTATTCAACTGCAGTGTCATTGGGGTAATACTCCTTTCACTGAAATACTTCGGAGGACTGTTGTAAAGCCTGCTGAGAAAATTTCCAGGAAAAGTTTTAAAGATATTGGGGGCAGTGTCTGCCGAACGGATTCTTCTCGGATGCCCTGGGCCCAGCCTTCTGTTTCCGTTTTCATTTATAATTTGTTGTTTCTTTTGAGAATGTTTCAAGTTATGCTAAAAATCACTATGATGGGAACATTTATCTCCTCAATCACACCAGGTACATTATTTTTTAATATACTTTTCTGTAATTTCCATTCTTATGTAATGAACATGTAATAGTTTTACATTTCCAAAGATCAGTGGATGTGGGGAAAGATCAAATAACAATAGTGTGAAAATTTGACTTTTGTGGAGCAACCAAGAAAGATCCCTGGGTTTACTGATTTTGAAGCCAGTGTGGGAGGGCAAGAATGTGAGAGGTACCTGTGCAGAGCCATGAACTGACCAGGGACCCTAGAGAAATCATTTGGTCTGACATCTTTTCTCTATTCACGTGAAACAAAGGCCTGAATCCTTGATCAAGGTCACTCAGTAAAGTAGTGAACAAGCCCCCGTGAAAGCCCAGGTCCTCCCATTTTCAGTAGGGTGTTCCCTGTTCTACCACGTTCCTCCTCTTGTATAAACTAATACGGTGCTTTAAGTATGTTTAGAAACCTGTAGTCGATAGCAGCGGCCCTCAACCTTTTTGGCACCAGGGACCGGTTTCATGGAAGACAATTTTTCCACGGACTGGGACAGGGAGGGGATGGTTTCCAGATGATTCAAGTGCATTCCATTTATTGTGCATTTATTTCTATTGTTATTATTGTATTGTAATATATAATGAAATAATCACACAACTCACCATCATGTAGAATCAGTGGGATCCCTGAACTTGTTTTCCTGCAACTAGATGGTTTCGTCTGGGGGTGATGGGAGACAGGGACAGATGACCAGGCATTAGATTCTCATGAGGAGTGTGCAACCCAGATCCTCGCACACACAGCTTGTAGTAGGGTTTGTGCTCCTGTGAGACTCTGATGCCAACGCTGCTTCGACAGGACCTGAGGCAGTGATGTGAGTGATGGGGCGTGGCTGTAAACACAGATGACGCTTCACCCACTCACCCACCGCTCACCTCCTGCTGTGCCGCCCGGTTCCTAACAGGCCATAGACCGCTACCACCCATGGCCTGGGGGCTGGGGGTGCCTGGTCTATAGTGAGGTAAATATCCTAGTTCCCTTGAGAAGGAGGCTCCATTAATGTGGAATCATGGAGCTTTTGGAGGAGCTGCAGACCTGCCCTCAGTTCCAGCCACGCAGCTGCTCAGGGCCTGTCTGGCGCTTGCCATATGCCTGCCCCAGAACAGGAGCCCACAATGATAACAAAGGCTACAAATCACTGAGCAACTACGACATGTGCTGGGCACGGAGCTCTGTTTCTTTTAATTCTCACAACAATGCTGCAAAGGAGGGACTGTTCACTCCATTCTGCGATGACGATACTGTACGGGTTGTGCCGTGTCCCCTAAAAAGGGAAGTCCTTACCCCCAACACCTCAGAATGTGACCTTATCTGGAAGTAGAGTCGTTGCTGATGTAACTAGTGAAGCTAAGATGAGGTCATGCTGGAGGAGAGTGGGCCTTACTCCATAGGGCTGGCGTTCTTCTTAGGAGAGGACGCAGACCCACAGAGGGATGTCCGTGGGAGGACAGAGGCAGAGATGCAGTGATGCAGCTGCAAGGCGGGAGCACCGAGGATTGCCAGCCACCACCACAAGCGAGGTGAGAGGACGACTCTGCCAGCACCTTGGTCCGGGGCTGCTGGCCTCCAGGACTGGGAAACAATGCATGTCTGTTGCTTTAAGCACCTGGTGTGTGGCAGTTGTTGAGGACAACCACGGGAAACAGATTTAGACACTGAAGCTCATAAAGTAAAGGCATGCCCAGAGCCATTCAGCCAACAGGCGGTTCAGCCAGGGCTCAAACGGAGGTCTTCCTGGTTCCGAAAGAATTGTGTTTCTTTTCTACTCCACACGGCCCGTCTCATCCCAGACGACCGGGGGAGAGACCTGCTGGCAAGGCCAGCCACTGCTACCCCAGGGAAGAGATGTAGAGAGGCGGAGCGAGGAGAGAACCTAGGAGAGCGCCATTCCTTTTCCGGGCTTGGCAGCTGTGCAGGCGGCCTGGCCCAAAGCAATCATTATCACATCGCATAACCACAGCTCCATCGCACAGCCAAGAAATATCCATCTTAGGAATACAAAGTGAGCGAGACAATGCTTAATAATACTATTAGTAATAATAATAATAATATCAAATAATATCAGAATATCCCTTCCAAGTGTGCTTGGCAAACATCTTTTTTTTTTTTTTTTTGAGACGGAGCCTTGCTCTGTCACCCAGGCTGGAGTGCAGTAGTGTGATCTCCGCTCATTGCAACCTCCGCCTCCCGGGTTCAAGCAATTCTCCTGCCTCAGCCTCCCAGGTGGCTGGGATTACAGGCGCCCGCCACCAGGCACAGCTAATTTTTGTATTTTTAGTAGAGAAGAGGTTTCACCATATTGGCCATGCTGGTCTTGAACTCCTGACCTCGTGATCTGACCACCTCAGCCTCCAAAGTACTGGGATTACAGGCATGAGCCGCCACACCCAGCCAAAAATATTACCTTGTTTTAAGAGTTGTCACTCTGGCCAGGTGAGGTGGCTCATGCCTGTAATCCCAGCACTTTGGGAGGCTGAGGTGGGGAGATCACCTGAGGTCAGGAGTTTGAGACCAGCCTGGCTGACATGGTGAAATCCCATCTCTACTAAAAAAAATACAGAAATTAGCTGGGCGCGGTGGTGTGTGCCTGTAATCCCAGCTACCTGAGGCAGGAGAATTGCTTGAACCCGGGAGGCGGAGGTTGCAGTGAGCAGAGATGGCGCCACGGCACTCCAGCCTGAGTGACAGAGCGAAACTCCGTCTCAGAACTGTCACTTTTTAAGACAGTTACGGCGAATGTCACTGAGCCGGAGCAAATGCTGCTCCCTGCCAGGCTTTCTCGTCTGCAGAGCCTGAAGCTCAGAGGGTAAGGAACTTTCCGGAAGACGCACAGCGGAGA
>NW_012102809.1:103567-147743 GCF_000951045.1 Mandrillus leucophaeus
CACACATCACCATGCCCAGCTAATTTTTGTGTTTTTAGTAGAGATGGAGTTTCACCACGTTGGCCAGGCTGGTCTCAAACTCCTGACCTCAGATGATCCGCCCGCCTTGGCCTCCCAAAGTGCTGGGATTACAGGCGTGAGCCACCGCGCCCGGCCTCAAGGGCGGTCTTTATCCTTTTCCAAGGTCAGCGAGTTGTCCTCAAATCCCTCCTCAGAAATCCATGACCTGTTCATGAGAAGGCTCTGTTTCATTCCCATGCCCCCAGTCCTTTCCTCGGTGAGCCCAGCTAGGCCTGGAAGTGTGAGTCAGGATTTCTTTCAAAAGGATGAAAGTTTTGGTGAGTGAAGTAAATATTTTCCCCATCAAAATGAAAAGAAAGAAAAGAAAGAGGAGAAAGGAGAGAGAGAGAGAGAGAGAAAGAAAGAGAAAGAGAGACAGAGGGAGAGGAGGGAAGGGGAGGGGAGGTAAAGGGAGAAGCTAAAAGGAAAACAGAGAGGGGAGGGAGAGAAAGGAAAAGGTTTGGAAACTTCTTAGGATGAGCTGACTTCCCTCTTCCTCTCCCTCTCCCTCTTCCCTCCCCCATCTCTCTCTCTGTCTCTCACTCTTGCTTTTGTTCTTGTGCTCTCTCTCTCCCCCCTCTCTGTCTCTCTTTCACTCTCTCTCTCTTTTGTTCTTGCTCTCTCTGTCTCTCTCTCCACCTCATTTTCCACTTTTTCATATACCATGAAGCAGAAAAGAAACTTATCTTGAAAAGATTCATCCAGGACGAGGTGTCACCCACACACTGATGACTGCTGGGGGCGGGTGGTTAATTATTTCACAGAGAGAAACTTCTCTGGGGAGAGCAGGGAGAGAAGAGGTGGACGTTTTTACTCTCGGAGACTGACAAGATAAAATTAGGCAATTTGGGTCTAGAAGGTCAAGCAGGAAAAAAAAATATGGAAAGAATATCTTCATGGGATATTCCACAACCTGTGTCCTTCCTAACCCTACTGCCTTCTCTCCGTGTCCCTGGAGCCTCAGGTCTAGGGGGAGTTTTATCCGGGGCAGTAATGGGGAAAAGGAGGTTCTAAAAAGAACTGTTATAATCAAGCAGGAGTTGTGTATTTCTGGACCTCAAATCTGTGTAGACAACAACTGGAACCTTTTTGATATTCAATAGCTGAAGTTGACTTCTCCTGAGTGCCCGTTTCACCTGCCGGCAGAAGCTTGTTTTCAGCCACGTCAGGGTCTCCAGCCCTCCCCACCCAGGACTTTGCTCACTCAAAAGCCGGGTTGCTCTATCCACAGCCTCCACCGCACCCCTCCCTGCTCCCTGTCTTGGTGGAGCCAGGCTGGGTCCCAGAAACCTCATGCCCAGTCTTGGCCCATCTTCCCAAATACACTATTTCCAGTTTTTTTCCTGGTAATTTCTTTACCCTGTGGCCATCCCCCGGTAACTACTGTACCTCAAGTCCCCTGGGGCTTCAGAGAAAGTCTGCTAACAACAGAAAAGGCTGAAGCCCTGAGCCCCTGTCACTCTTTGATCCTAAAGGAGAAGGAAAGCTCCTCAGTGGCCGTGGCCTGTTTGACTTTTGTCTGCTTTCACACGACCTCAGGACTCTGAAAGATCAAGCAAAAACCAGGATCCTGGCCCAGAGCAAAAGTGAAATGGCACTTTTGCCCAAATGTTAATAAACACAAACGCACACCCCTGTTGCCCCTGTTGGACACGCTGTGGAACCGTGGATTTTCTCAGTCGCCAATGGGAGAAACGTAATGGGAATCAGCCCTTGTGGTGGGTAACTTGGTGACATCAAAAATCTTAAAACTTTTGACCACTTATCACTTCTGCTTGGAAGAATGACAATCCTGTGAAAAAACTGCACCTAAAACGTATGCAGAGAATATTCATTTAAGTATTGCTTAAATATTAGGTAATAATTCAACACAATCTGAAAGTCCCACATAGGGGACTGGCTAAATCTGTTCGGGTACTTCCAGACAATGGAGGAGCCATGCGGGCACGAAAGTTTGCTGTACATGATATTTAACCATATTAAAAAATCAATGGTATATTGCTAAGTGCAGAATACAATTTTTTCTTTCTTTCTTTTTTTTTTTTGAGATGGGGTCTCACTTTGTCACCCAGGCTGGAGTGCAGTGGCACGACCTCGGCTCACTGCCACCTCTGCCTCCCGGGTTCAAGTGATCCCCCTGCCTCAGCCTCCCGAGTAGCTGGGATTACAGGCACCGCCACCACGCCCGGCTAATTTTTGTATTTTTAGTAGAGACGGGGTTTCACCATGTTGGTCAGGCTGGTCCCAAACTCTTGACCTCAAGTGATCCACCCACCTCAGCCTCCCAAAGTGCTGGGATTACAGGGGTGAGCCACCGCGCCCGGCCTATTCTTTTCTTTTCATCAAATTTTTTTCTCCAACAGAAAGCCCAATAGAAAACAGCACCCTGTTAAACCTTCGTGGCTAATACAAGCTCAAAGAATACTTCACAGAAATGAAAAACCATTTGTGTTCCACATCTGCCCAGGCTGGTAATGAGACAGGTGTTTTGTTTGTAAACTGAAAATTAAAGATTATACCTCTTGCTGAATTCGAAATGAGTTCTCCAAAAAGCAAAACCTTCCAAAACATCAAAAAATTCCACCACGTCCCATGTGTTGTTTCAGTAAATCCACTTTCTTGCTGACTGTCTCACCCCTCCTCATTGTTCTTCCCATAAAATGGATCACTTGGCCCAAAACTGCATGAGCCAAACAGATCTTAATGATCACTGGCGACACTGAAATCCAAGAATACAGGAACTGCTCCAGCCTGAGACCAAATCTGGGAACGGAGAACTGAAAAGGACAAGAAAATCGTCCCACAAAGGACTTGAACATACACAGAAGTGGCATGTTAAAACAATATGTACACCATGAAGCTTGAAGAGAAAATTGTTGGGAAGTTTCTTAGCAAGGGGAGAGGGACTTCTTACTATATACATTATATTAATATGTTAACATTAATCTATATTAATTTCTGGAAGAATATACTTCACTAAAATGAAAAATGGTTTGATGTTGAAAAAATTGAGACATAAAAGAGAATACATTTATTTAACTTGGGGAGTTAGTTTCACTTTGGTTTATTTATGACATTTCAATATGTCAACTTTAATTTTTTGGATGCAGTTTATTTGTATGTATTTATGGGGTACATGTGACATTTTGTATATACATAGAATGTGTAATGATCTAGTCAAGATATTGATCATTTCCACATGTTGGGTACATATCAAGTCCTCTCTTGCAGCTATTCTGAAATACATAGTACATTGTGTTAACTATAGTCACACTGCTCTGCTATCAAACATTAGAACTCATTAAATGGAAAGATACCTAGCACTTGGGGAGGCTGAGGCGGGTGGATCATTTGAGATTGGGAGTTCAAGACCAGCCTGGCCGATATGGTGAAACCCTATCTCTACTAAAAATACAAAAAAAATTAGCCGGGCATGGTGGCGGGTGCCTCTAGTCCCAGCTGCTTGGGAGGCTGAGGCAGGAGAATTGCTTGAACCCAGGAGGCGGAGGTTGCAGTGAGCTGAGATCGCGCCACTCCACCCCAGTCTGGGAGACAGAGCTAGACTCTGTCTCAAAAAACAAAAAAAAAAAGAAAGAAAGAAAGAAAGAAAAGAAAAGATACAAAGGCACACTCTTATTTTATGAAAACGTGTTTCCTCAGTCAGAGACGGATGCTTGTCCGTAAGCCCTGCAGTTATCATCCTGAGTGGTAGTGAAGACGACACCAGAGGCGCAGTCCCGTTAGTACTTCTAGGGTTTGTTTTTGTCCATCCCTAAGACTGCAGTTTATTAGATGAAGTCGAAAGAGCTCCTTACTGTGGAACTGTGAAGAGAAGGAACCGCCTCTCTTGGCTTGCTGGTCTAGTGCTGGAGAACGAGGTTATAGGTGTATCTTTGATCACTAAGATCTTTGATACATGGGCCTTCATCTTCCAGAGGGACAAAAATTACAAGATCTCAGAGTTGCCTCAGTATTGTTGAAAGATCAAAATCAGACAATAGGCCAATGCAGGTATTGTTATCACAGGGTGCCAGGAGCTGATAGCCACCAGAATTTAAATGAAGGGCCTTCAGAGTGAATGCTGTTGACAATACCAGAGATCGTTCCCCTCCTTCTGAGTCCACCCTTGACCAGGGCCACTGCCTGACTTCTTTCATAGAACTCCCATGGTACTTTCCATGAAGTTAAGACAGTCATTGCACACCTCCCAGCACTTTTATTTCTACTGAATAAAATCTCCCTCTCCTGGCCTTGGAAACTGCTACAGCTCACTAACCCTCTATCCTCACAAACAGCCCTTCCAGCAACGCTGGCGGGCACCTGCCCATATCCTCAGGGAATTCCACTGGACGGTTTCGGTTTCCTCCCCAGTCTCACAACGTTTTCACTGCATTTGTGTTTAGCAGACAGAGTGAAACTCAGCACATGCTTTATTCTCTCCCAGTTACACAAAGTTTTGTGGAAAATCTCACGACAGGTTTTGGAATTGGGTTGATTTATAGGGCCATCCTTGGGAGATGATGTGGATGGCAATTGGTAAATTGGGGCAAATGTCAAACTCATTTAAATATTTTTTTACCTGTTGCTGTCTTTCATATTTTTCCCCTGAGAATCAAATAACCTGAAAGCTGGAATGATCCACTCTCTCATTTTATGATGAGAAAATGGAAGCTTAGAGAAATGAATTAGCCTGGATTGAAAGATTAAACAACTAGTTAGGATGGGAGCCAGGGCAGGAATCTTAAGTCTCCTCCTCTCCAGTCAAGAACTTCTCGCCTCCACCATCCTCTTGAACTCACATCTCAGAAGCGTGACACAATGTCCTCTCCCTGGGACCTCTACGTAGCCTCCACATTGTCGAGGCTCTTGAGGTGCTGGCTGGTGCCCTTGCCCAGAACAGAGAGTGAGGCAGACTGAGCTAGGGAGCAGGCAGGTGCTGCAGAGCCAAGGAGCCTCGGCGGGATGCCTTCCCACCTTCCCACTGCTGTCATGCCAGAGCCCAACTCACGTTTGTCATTTTAAAAGCCATTTGTTAAACTCCCTTAGTCAATCCCGTAGACCCATTTTTCTTGTTTCCCTGTGGCACTTGACTAGGAGTTAAAAAATAATAACATTTAAGACAGACCAACTATTCTTATTCTTGGACCAAGTTCTGGGAGCTGTGTTTTCCACAGCAGGGAATCAGGGGAATCAATGTCACCGGAGTAGAGTGGATGAGCAGTTTCCCACTCCTGGAAACCTGGGGCTGGTGCAGGTCCGGGGCATGCACTCCAGAACAGGCAGGGGCAACCTCTGAGATGCAGCCGAGCTACCACCGCTCTTGCGGGCCCCTTTCTCTATAAAAAATATTTAAAAGTATTTTACTGCTGCACTGATAAAATGACAGATGTAATTGAGATGGGATTCATTATTGTATATTCATGATTATTATATATATTTTTCTTCTGATTTTAAAGAAATAAAGATTAAGCTTTTTTTTTTTTTTTTTGGACGGAGTTTCGCTCTTGTTGCTCAGGCTGGAGTGCAGTGGCACAGTCTTAGCTCACTGCAGCCTCCACCTCCCAGGTTCAAGCGATTCTTCTGCCTCAGCCTCCTGAGTAGCTGGGATTACAGGCATGCACCACCATGCCTGGCTAATTTTGTATTTTTAGTAGAGTCGGGGTTTCTCCATGTTGGTCAGGCTGGTCTCTAACTCCTGACCTCAGGTGATCCGCTCACCTTGGCCTCTCAAAGTGCTGGGATTACAGGCTTGAGCCACTGCGCCCAACCAAGATTGAGCATTTCTAAAGTTTCCAAATGCAGCCGGGCCCCAGGCACCATGCCTCCTGTGCCAGAGTGCAAAGTCGGCTCCATCAGAACCAGATGAGCTGCGGGCATCTCCTGCTTCTTCATGCCATCCTGAGTTCCCAGAACCTCTGTTTCCTTCTCTCTAGAATAAGGATTGCCTAGGGCTACTGTGAGGATGGACAGAGATCACATGCATAAAAAAGAGCATCCCCTCATCCCTCCCTTACCTCCCTCCTTTTCCTGGGAGATTGGTCTGCAGCATTTCTTGTCTGCACAAACTCTTGGATTTGTTGCTTCTGAAATTAGAGACAAGCCACTGGTTAAGGGCACAGTCATTAGCAAGATCAGGTTTCCTCTGTCTCAGCTAACTTTTCTCTCTCTGTACGGCACTCCCTCTGCTCTGGTCAACATGTGCACAGCAGCACTGAAACTTCTCTCTGGTGACCGCCACTCCCTCCAAATAGCCTCACGGTGCCTCCACTGTTGCACACACACAAGCTACCTCCCAGAATAAACCACCTTGGGCATCTTTTAAAAAATGCACTGAAGGAAAGTGCTATTCCATCCCTGAGTGATGGAGGAGGAATATATGTTTCAATTAATGGTAAAACAACCAAGACTGATGCATCCTATGATATCTGGGACCTGCTTTACTCATTTGTCATGAAAAATTGTGAAGGATGTTGAAATGTGAAAGAAAATGTGAGTGATGTCTATAAATCTATGTATCTACGGTTGACCCTTGAACAACATGGATTTGAACTATGCAATTCCACTTACACACGAATTTTTTTCCATGGGAGTTACACTGACTGTGCCTGACTCTCTTGCCTTCTCTTCCACCTCCTCTACCTCTTCTGCCCGTGCTACTCCTGAGACAGCAAGACCAACCCCTCCTTTTCCTCCTCCTCCTCAGCCGTTGTGAAGATGATGAGGATGAAGAGCTTTATGATGATTCACTTCCACTTAATGAACAGTGAATGTATTTTTCTCTTCTTCATGATGTTCATAATAACATTTTCTATTCTCCAGCTTACTTTTTGCTAAGAATACAGTACATAATACATATAACATAAAAATATTTTTTAATCAACTGTTTATGTTGTTGGTAACACTTCCAGTCAACAGTAGGATATTAGTAAAGTTTTGAGGGATGCTGAATTTTACCAAACATTTAAAGAAAAAGTAATACCAGTCCTACTCAAACTATTTTGAAAAACAGAGAAGGAGGGAATACTTACAAAATCATTCTATGAGGCCAATAGTATCCTGATAACAAAACCAGACAAAGACATATCAAAAAAAAGAAAACTGCAGGCCAATATCTCTGATAAGCATTGATGCAAAACCCTCAACAAAATATTAGCAAACCGAATTCAACAACACATTGAAAGGATCATTCATCATGATCATATGGGGTTTACCCCAGGGATGCAAAGATGATTCAACATAAACAAATCGGTCAATGTGATCCCTCATATCAACAGAAAGAAGGACAAAAATGATATGATCATTTCATCTGATCCTGAAATAGCATTTGATAAAATTCAACATCCTTTCACAGATAAAAACCCTCAAAAAACTGGGTGTAGAAGGAACATACCCCAACACAATAAAAGCCATATATGACAGATCCACTGCTAGTATCATACTGAATGGGAGAAAACTGAAAGCCTTTCCTCTAGGATCTGGAACATGACAAGGATGCCCACTTTCACCACTGTTATTCAACACAGTACTGGAAGTCTCAGCTAGAACAATCAGACAAGAGAATGAAATAAAGGGCATCCAAATTGGAAAGGAAGAAGTCAAATTATTCTTGTTTCCAGATGATGTGATCTTATATTTGGAAAAACCTAAAACCTTCACCATAAAACTATTAGAACTAATAAGCAAATTGAATAAAGTTGCAGGATACAAAATCAACATACAAAAATTAGTAGCATTTCTATATGCCAACAGTGAACAATTCGGAAAAGAAATCAAGATACTAATCTCATTTACAATAGCTATGAATAAAATAAAATACCCAGAAATTAACTTAACCAAAGAGGTAAAAGATTACTACAATGAAAACTATAACACATTGATGAAATAAACTGAAGAGGACACAAAACAATGGAAAGATATTCCATGTTCATGGACTGGAAAAATTAATATTGTTAAAACGTCCATATTGCCTAAAGCAATCTACCGATTTGATGTAATACCTATCAAAATACCAATTACATTCTTCACAAAAATAGAAAAACTAATTATAAAATTTATATGTAATCACAAAAGACCCAGAATAGCCAAAGCTATCCTAAACAAAAAGAACAAAACTTGAGGAACCACATTTACTGACTTCAAATTATACTACAAAGCTATAGGAACCAAAACAGCATGGTACTGGCATAAAAACAGACACATAGACCAATGGAACAGAATAGAGAACCCAGAAACAAATCCATAGATCTACAGTGAACTCATTTTAACAAAGTTGCCAAGAGCATACATTGGGGAAAGGATAGTCTCTTCAATAAATGGTGCTGGGAAAACCAGATATCCATATACAGAATAATGAAACTATTGCCCATCTCTTGCCTTATACAAAACTCAAACTGAATCGAATACTTAAATCTAAAATTTCAAACTATGAAACTAGTAAAAGAAAACATTGGGGAAACTCTCCAGGACATTGGTCTGTACAAACATTTCTTGAGTAACACCCTACAAGCACAGGCAATCAAAGCAAAAATGGACAAAAAAGATGACATCAAGTTAAAAAGCTTTTGCACAGTAAAGGAAACAATCAACAAAGTGAAGAGACAACACACAGAATGGGATAAAATATTTGAAACTATCCATCTGACAAGGGACTAATAACCAGAATACATAAGGAGTTCAAACAACTCTATAGGAACAAAATCCAATGATCTAATTTTAAAAATGGGAAAAAAATATGAATAGATGTTTCTCAAAAGAAGACATTTAAATGACATATAGGTATATGAAAAAGTCCTGAACATCACTGATCATCAGATAAATGCAAATCAAAACTACAATGAGATATCCTCTCACCCCAGTTAGAATAGCTTATATCCAAAAGACACATAATAACGAATGCTGGTGAGGATGTGGAGAAAAGAGAAACCTCATACACTGTTGGTAGAAATGTAAATTAGAACAACCACTATGGAGAACCATCCGGAGATTCCTCAAAAAACTGATAATAGAGTGCCATAGATCCAGCAATCCAATCCCACTGATAGATATATATCCAAAAGAAAGGAAATCACTATACTGAAGAGATGTCTGCACTCTCATATTTATTTCAGCACTATTCACAATAGCCAAAATTTGGAAGCAACCAAAGTGTCCATCAATAGATGAACAGATAAAGAAGATGTGGTACATATACAGAGTGGAGTACTATTCAGCCATAAAAAAGAATGAGATCCTGCAATTTGCAGCAATGTGGTTGGGACTGGAGGTCATTACGTAAAGTGAAATAAGCCAGGCACAGAGAGACAAAGTTTGTATATTCTCACTTATTTGTGAGAACTAAAACTTAAAACAACTGAACTCATGGAGATAGAGAGTAGAAGGATGGTTCCCAGAGGCTGGGAAGGGTAGTGGGGGGTGAGAGGAGTAGGAGGGATGGTTAATGGGTACAAATATATAGTTAGAATAAATAAGGTCTAGTATTTGATAGCATAACAGGGTGACTATAGTCAACAATAATTTATATGTTGTTAATAATTAAATATTATAATTGGATTGCTTGTAACACAAAGATATGATAAATGCTTGAGGAGATGGATACCCTATTTACCCTGATGTGATTGCTACACATTGTATGCCTGTATCAAAATATCTCAGGTACTCCATAAATACATATACCTATTATGTACCCATAAAATTAAAAATTAAAAAAAACAGACAAGATTTTTCACTGCACAGGGATCTGCACCCTGACTCTTGCATTACTCGAGGATCAACTGTACATCTATGTCTGTACATCTCACCCACTGAAGCTATCCTCACTATTCTTTTACCTCTATCAGTTGTAGAAAATGGATAAGAACGTGAATTACTCTTGTTCATAGAAATGCAAATTAATTTGTCCCCAATGGGATACAATTGACCATTGCCCTATGGAAGAGCAGTTTTATGGCTATTTGTAAATTCATTTTACAATTCCCTATCCCTTGTATATAAATGTATGGTTCTCAGAATTCTCTATTGAACCCATTGTAACATTTAATTAAAGAGTGAAATAACATCTTTGACATGTGTTCATTTTATATTTGCGTAAGAGTCTGCAAATCACCCTTTAACACATTTCATCACTACTCTTGAGTTCACTCTTCCCTCCTTCATAAAGCCACATCACCTTCTGACATGAAGCAAACCCTGAAACAAGGTCTGCAAATCACAGGCTCATGATGGCCCAGATCCTCTGGCAAAAAAGAAAGGACATCACATTAGATAGATGTCATAAAGTGATTGTCTTCATTATGAGCAGTCTGGAAACCCAGTCTCAGTAATGGTTTGAAGTCATCCAATATATATACTCCCCTTGTATAAATTTTTCAGTTGTGTAGGTATGTTAGGTTGAACCACATGAAATTGCTGCTCTATAGGTTAAAATGTTCAACATTAGCAAATCCACATGATTTGACCTAACAGATATGTATGCAATTATAACATTCACATGGATGTGTATGCAGAGATATACAAAGTACGCATTCATACAGAGTAAAACTACATCATGAGCGGAAGTTCTGGGCTAATTTAGGTGTAAGCAGAAAGTCATGTTTCTTGATGAATGTGTTTCTGTTCCTTTAAACTCTAATTTCTGGAAGTTCATGTGAAATGGGGAGAGGGGTCTGTACTGTATTGTGGGAAACTTTTGAGGCCAGGAATCAGGAAACCTACAGTCTCACTTGCTCTAAGATGTATCCATCCCTTTAGTGGACATTACTTTAGTACCTTTTTCTTGGATTCTGAAGGGTTTTACAAGAACTCATGTGTTTTTTCCTGAGGATCCAGAATGGATAGGAGATTGGGTTGAGTTGAAGCTTAAAATTATGTTTTCCTTTTGTTTTGTTTCCTTCAGTTTTGAAGAAAAATATTTCCTGATATAACCTTTTTTCCCCCTGATTGGCCTCTTTCTACCAAACTAAGAGAGCAGCAAACACAAACTGTGGTTGAGATTCCACTCGGCAGGAATCCAGTGATTCTGAGTTTGGCTCTCCACGTTTTGCAGAACACATCCTCGTGATTCACAAACCTACACTCTCCCATGTCCATCACGGCGAAGGTGCCAACATGACGCTACTGACTCATGCACCAGAGGAGGGTGACACTAGATGCCCTCATGGAACCACTCGTGGTTGGTTTTCTAGTTATGGGAAAGGCTTGTGTTGAGTCATCTTCATGTTCTCACCTTCTCTTCTGCAATGTGTGTGACCTTCCAGCACAGGCCCTAGCCCTTAGAAATAGGTCAGTCCATCTGGCCAACACGGTGAAACCCCGTTTCTAATAAAAATACAAAAATTACCGGATGTGGTGGCGGGTGCCTGTAGTCCCAGCTACTGGGGAGGCTGAGGCAGGAGAGCGGCGTGAACCCCGGAGGCAGAGGTTGCAGTGAACCGAAATCACACCACTGCGCTCTAGCCTGGGTGACAGAGTGAGACTCTGTCTCAAAAAACAAAAACAAAAAAGAAAAAGAAAAAAGAAATAAATACGTCGGCCCGTAAAATCTGTCTCCAGAGAAAGGGAAGAGAAGGAATTACCACATGTTGGCATGGGTTATAATTGGTGAAGTTTACTATTGTGTACAGAGGAATTTGAATTTTCTCCAGTCATTAGTAGTAAGTAAAACATGCTTCTTAATGGAGTGACTGTTGGAGAGACATAGAGAAATACATGAAAAATATTTTATATGTATATGTATATATATGGAACAGGGTGAGGGAGACAAAAGAGAAATAATACACACTTTTTTACATAATAGCTTTTTAGAGGTATAATTCATACCATAAAATTACTCTTTTAAAGTGTGAAATTCAGTGTTTTTTAATATGCTTGAAGAGTTGTGTAACCATCATGACTACGTAATTTAGAACATTTTTATCACCCTTCAAAAAAAAAAAATCCCACATCTATTAGCAGTCACTCCCTATTTTCTCTTCCTCCCAGCCCCTGGCAATCACTAATTTGATTTCTAGCTCTGTGGATTTTCCTTTTTCAGACATTTCACATCCATGGTCTGATACAGCATGTGGTCTTTTGCGCCTGGCTTCTTTCACTTCACATTTTCAAGGTCTTCGGGGGTCATCAGTGCTGTGCCATGGATAAGAACTTCATTTGCTTTTGTGGCTAATAGTCTCTTGTATGGATAGACCACGTTTTGTTTAGTCACTCATCAGTTGATAGACATTTGGGTTGTTTCTACTCTTTGGCTATTACAAAAAATGCTGCTACTATGAACATTTTTGTACAAATGTTATGTAGACATATGTTTTGATTTCTCTGGGGTATACACCCTGGAGTAGAATTTTTAGGTAATATAAGAACTCTGTTTAATATTGTGAGTAACTGACACACTGTTTTCCAAAGTGGCTGCACCGTTTTACATTCCCATGGTAAACTAAGAGGGTTCCAATTTTTCTGTGTCCTTGCCAATACTTCCTGTTTTTTTTTGAGATGGAGTCTCACTCTATTTGGAGTGCAAGGGCGTGATCTCAGCTCACTGCAACCTCTGCCTCCCTGGTTCAAGCAATTCTCCTGCTTCAGCCTCCTGAGTAGCTGGGATTACAGGCACATACCACCACGCCTGGTTAATTTTTGTATTTTAGTAGAGACGGGGTTTCACCATGTTGGTCAGGCTGGTCGCAAACTCCTGACCTCGTGATCTGCCTGCCTCGGCCTCCCAAAGTGCTGGGATTACAGGTGTGAGCCACCGTGCCTGGCCAATACTTACTATTATTTGTCTAATTATAGCCATCCTCATGGGTGTGAAGTGATATCTCATTGTGGTTTTGATTTTCACTTCCCTAATGGTGGATAATTTTTGGGCATCTTTTCATATTCTAATTGGCCATTTATATATCTTTCTTAGAGAAAAGTCTGTTCAGATCCTTTGTGCATTTTTAAAAAAATAGTTTATTTTTATTTTTATTATTGAGTTGCAGATGTTCTGTACTTATTCTAGAAGCAAGTTACCTTTCTATTCTGAATATATTTGATTTGCAAATATTTTTCCCATTTTGTGGGTTGTTTTTTTCGCTTGATGGTGTCTTTTGCAGAACAACAGTTTTTAAATTTGATCATGTCCAATCAATCTATTTTTTTCATTTGCCACTTGTGCTTTGTCGTTTTATCTAGGAAGACTTTACCTAACTCAAGGACATTAAAATTTACCCTTAGTACTTCTTCTGAGAGTGTATAGTTTTAGCTCTCACATTAAGGTTTATGACTCATATGGATTTGATTTTTGTGTATGTAACAAAGGAGTCCAACTTTATTCTTTTGCATGTCTATATTCAGTTTTCCCAGTACCATTTGTTAAAAAGATCTAAAGAGAGGAGGGTGATACTGGACCTACTCATAAAACCACCAGTGCTTGATTTTCTAATTTCTAATTTAAAATTATATCTATGAGTCTAATAATTTTATAATTTTTAAAAATATTTTAATTTTTAATTTTGTGGATACATAGTAGGTGTATGTATTTATGGAGTACATGAGACATTTTGATACAGGCATATAATGTATAACAATCATATCAGGGTAAATGGGGTATCCATCTCGTAAAGCATTTGTCATAGCTTTGTGTTACAATCAATCCAATTATAATACGTTACATATTTTAAAATGTACAATAAATTATTGCTGACTGTAGTCACCCTGTTGTGATATCAAATATAAGATCTTATTCATTCTAATATATATGTATATACTATAATATATACATATGTATTCTAATTCCTACATATACATATATAATAGAAAAGAAATATATATATATACACGCACATATATACATCTTTTTGTTTTTTAGATGGAGTCTCACTCTGTCACCCAGGCTGGAGCGCAGTGGCATGATCTTAGCTCACTGCAACCTCCGCCTCCCAGGTTCAAGTGATTCTTTTGCCTCAGCCTCCTGAGTAGCTGGGATTACAGGCATGCACCACCATGCCTGGCTAATTTTGTATTTTTAGTAGAGACAGGGTTTCACCATATTGATCAGGCTGGTTTCAAACTGCTGACCTCAAGTGATCCACCTGCCTCAGCCTCCAAAAGTGCTGGGATTACAGGCATGAGCCACTGCACACACCCATTCTAACTATATTTTTGTACCCATTAGCCATCCTTCTACTCTCCCCACCCCAACCTTTACTAACTTCTGGGAACCATCGTTCCCTTCCGTATCTCCATAAATTCAATTGTTTTAATTTTTAGCTTTCACAAATGAGTGAGAACACGCAAAGTTTGTCAGTCAGTGCCTGGCTTATCTCACTCAACATGATGACCTCCAGTCCCATCCATGTTACAGGATCTAATTCTTTTCTATGGCGGAATAGTACTTCCTTGAGTGTCTGCACCACGTATCCTTTGTCCATTCATCTACTGATGGATACTTAGGTTGCTTCCAGATCTTGGCTATTGTGAATAGTGCTGCACTAAACACGGGCATGCAGATATCTCTTCAGTACAGTGATTTTCCTTCTTTTGCCTATATACCTAGCAGTGGGATTGCTGGATTCTAGGGTAGCTCTATTTGTCAAAATCGATTGGCCACAAACATAAGGATTTATTTCTGGACTCTGAATTCTGTTCCATTGATCTACATGTCTGACTAGTACCACACTGTCTTGCTCACTGTCACTTTGCAGCAAGTTTAAAATCAGGAAGTGTGAGTCTTTCAACTTTGTTTTTATTCTTCAAGATTGTTCTGGTTATTCTTGGTGCCTTGCCTTTCCATATGAATTGTATAATAAGCTTGCCAGTTTCTGCCAAAAAAAAAAAATCCAGCTGGGGTAATGCTAGGAATTACATTGAATCTGTAGATCAATCTGGGGAGTACTGCCATCTTAACAGTAAATATCGAGTATTCCAATCTATGTTCACGAGATGTCTTCCACTAACTTAGATCCTCTGTAATTCTTCCAGTGATGTTTTGTACTGTAGTTTTCAGTGTAGAAGTCTTGAATATTTTGGCAAAATCTATCCTTAAGATATTTTATTCTTTTTGATACTATTATAAATGGAACTATTTTCTTACTTTTATTTTCAGATTGTTCATTGCTAGTGTATAGAACCAACCGACTTTTGTATATTGATCTGCTACCTGGCAACCTTAAGGAACTCATTTTGTAGTCCTAATAGTTTATTTTGTGGCATGCTTAGAATTTTTAATATTAGATCATGTCATCTACAAACGGAGATAGTTTTACTTCTTTCTTCCTTATCTGATGTCTTTCACTTCTCTTTCCTGTCTAATTGTCCTGGCTTGATCCTCCACTACGACGTTGAATGGAAGTGGCGAGAGTGGACTTTCTTAGGGCGAAAACATTCCGCCTTTTACCACACACGGAACGTTAGGTGTGGATTGTTCGTAGATTCCCTCCATCAGGTGGAGGAAGTTCCCTTCTGTTCTTAGCTTTTGTGTGTTTGTATTATGAAAGATTGTTAGATTCTGTAAAATGCTTTTTTCTCTATCTCTTCAGATGACTCTGTGGTTTTGTTGTCATGCAGTGCATTACGTTGATTGATTTTTCAAAGTTAAAGCATCCTTATATTCCTTGGATGAATCTCACTGGATTCAGTTTGTGTTTTGTTGAGGATGTTTGTATTGATTTTTATAAGGGATATTGGTTTGTACTTTCCTTATGATATCTTAGTCTGGTTTTGATATCAGGGTAATACTGGGGACATAGAATAAGGTGAAAAGTACTTCTTCCTCTTCTCTTTTTAAGAGTTTATGAGAGGGTCCAGACCTGGTAGTTCACACCTGTAATCTCAGCACTTTGGGAGGCCAAGGTGGGTGGATCACTTGGGGCCGAGAGCTCAAGACCAGCCTGACCAACATGGAGAAAACCCGTCTCTACTAAAAATACAAAATTAGCCGGGCATGGTGGTGCATGCCTGTAATCCCAGCTACTCAGGAGGCTGAGGCAGGAGAATCGTTTGAACCCGGGAGGCAGAGGTTGCAGTGAGCTGAGATCACGCCATTGAACTCCAGCCTGGGCGACAAGAGCAAAACTCTGTCTAAGAAAAAAAAAAAAAGGTTTATGAGAGTTTGGTGCTAACTCTGCATATGATAGAATTCACCAATGAAGCCATGTGATTTGATAGAATTCACCAATGAAGCCGTGCGAGTCATTTGATAGAATTCACCAATGAAGCCGTGTGAGACTGAGCTTTTTGGTAGGAAGTTTTTAATTACTAATTCAATCTCCTTACCTGCTACATGTCTATTCGTATTTCTTATTTACTCTTCTCTCAGCTTCGATAGTTTGTGTCTTGTATACACATGTTAAAATAAAAATGTTAATTTGAAATTTCTCCTCATCCCTGTCATCTACCTATTCTCCTGATTACTTGGGCTCATCTCCTTGACAGCAACTATAAGAAAAACAAGAAAGCAAAAATATCACCTCTGTACATGTGACAGATTCCTTTGGATTTTGCTCCCCTGTGGCTTCTTTTGATACGTTTGGTCACCTAGCCCCTCTTCTTTAAAACTTCTCAACTCTAGAAAAACAGAAGAAAAAAACTGAACGAGAGAAAGAGAAAGATTGCTGTAGTGAGATTTGAATCCATTCTGTAGTGCCGCGTGGATAAAAGTAGGCCTATCAAATGTCACAAACGGGTTTGACTCACTTGGCATCTCAAAGCCCTCACAGCATGTAACTGCTAGCAAAGGTGTGGTGATTCATATCTTCTGCAGAATTGAGAACACGAAACTCTACATTGCCTTCCTCCTGAATTGTTCAGAGGAAATGTTATTTCTTCCCTGAAAGCTAGTTGCAAGTTGCTTTCCTTTCTTATTGAATCAAATGTCACATGTATTGATGGATGACCACTTTCACACAGAGCTAGGTAAATAAGATTATGATTCTTATATGAATTCCAGAGTGATGATTTGATAAAGAGAGGAGATAATCCATCGTTTCATCCTTGCAACAGACATCTCAATTTTGTTGTAATTAGAGATGAATTATTTTTCCTTTAATGTACTTTAAAAAACAAAAACCAACCACCATCAACAACACAAACACTCTCTAAACTTGTGTTTAAACTGCAGTGGAAAAACTATTTTAGTTAACTTAGCATTTTCCTAGTATTACCTCACCTTAGGATTTGAGTTTTCCAATGACTGTGGCAGTGCCTTGTTATTTTTAGGCATTCGACAGCCTCTTCTGCAAACCATTCTCTTGAACTCTCCCTCATCTACCTCTGCATTGTGATATTTTATGTATCAAAAAGTTTCTTTTTCTCTAAGATGAAGCTGGCTTAGCTTTATTCAGTCTAGAAGATGTGATTGCACAGAAATGATCTAATAGTTGCCCACTGAAGGATTTCGCTGCACCTGAACTCATTCAAAATGCTTCTTACCCTCACACAACTATTGGGTTATGAAAGGAAGACCAAAGTGTCCCCACAAACTGGACTCTAGCTTGTGATTTTGCAATTAACTCTCTGCAGAACCTTGAGGTAATAATTTAATCTCAATTCTAGACTTTTTCTTATCTTCTCATAAAAGCTGATATTCTTTTTCTCTATAAAAATAACACTTGATCACTGATAGAAATGTTTTTAAATGAGCCTTTCAAACATTACCAGTCTTGCTCCACTGGCATTCCGATGCCTATATTGATTTTTGGCTCTATTTCTTTACTTATAAACTTGTTATTTAGAAATAATTTCAGACTTATAGAATAATTGTAGAAATAGTACATAGGATCCTTACATTTCCTATGCCCAGAATCGTCAGATGTTAATATTTTAACAGATTTGCCTTCTCTGGATTAATGTTTTTAATAAAGCTGTGATCTCTAGGATGGATTATGGAACACGGATTCCCATTCCATCGAGTGGCAGGCAGTCAGCACTTTCCTAGTCACTTTGTTCTTGTTTTCCTTCTAAGTTTTGTGTGCTTTTTAAACCCTGTTTCAGAAAGTCAAAGAAACATACCTTCTTATTCATTTAAACAACACTGAAGGATCTGGAAAAGTCTGTCCTTAATTATTTCATAACTGAAACGAAAACAAATTTTAGTATGTCAGTCTGATATTGTAAGCCATACACAGGAAGCCCAAGGTCAACGTAGAGTGTCTTATTCTAGAATGGTAAGCCAGGCTTTACTGTTTCTATTATTCTATAAATTACAGCTGACAAGCATGTATGAAAGCTTAACACAGACATTAAACAAACCAAAAAGACTTTCAGTTTCTACCTACACTGACAGATTATTTATCTCAACAGGTAAAATCGTAATAAATCCAAAAATCTTAGGAAAGGTATGAAAAGTTTATTTTCTAGTTGGAGAGGAAATTATGCTGACACCATAATTATGTTTTGTTTTCCTTTTTCATTCATGGACCTCAGTTGCACAGAATCAGATGATTCATAATTCTTGTTTCACCACACAATTTCCCCACTGATACACGCATGGCCCTTTTCTATTAATTTACTCATTTAATTATTTCTAGTAATACAAAAAACCCCACGAACCCACCACCCATCACCACTGATCCATAAGCCAGGACTATGAATTTTTTTTTTTTTGAGACAGAGTCTCGCTCTGTCACCCAGGCTGGAGGGCAGTGGCATGACCTCGGCTCACTGCAACCTCTGCCTCCCAGGCTCAAGCAATTCTCCTGCCTCAGCCTCCCGAGTAGCTGGGATTACAGGTGTGTGCCACCACACCCGGCTAATTTTTGTATTTTTAGTAGAGAGGGGATTTCACCATGTTGGCCAGGCTGGTCTCGAACTCCTGACATCAGGTGATCCGCCTACCTTAACCTCCCAAAGTGCTGGGATTACAGGTGTAAGTCACCGTGACAATGACAATTTAACTCAGATTTTCTGCTCCTTTGCGATCTTCTATCCCTGCTCCACCCCACCTGACTTGCAGGCTGGTAACTGTGACCCTAAATGCTTGTCTATCATTCCCTTGCCTCCCTGTTTAACACGGGGTTTTCACTTTGTATCCCCTGATTAACAAGCCAATTTATTTTGTTTTATTTTTAAGTCCCTCCCAGATCCCACTCAGATATGCCTTTCACATTTTTGTGTTAGAGGGAATGGCTTGGCTCCTCCATTTTGGGGAAATTAATTCCTCATTTATTCATACTTAATTCTTCATTTATTCAAACAGGGTTTAAGAGCACGCACACCGGCAAGGGCAGAGAACAATCCCAGCTCAAGGGACCATAAAACCAAGAAGTCTTTCTGTGGGCTGTCTCGGTTGCCTCATACTGGTCTCTTCATGACACGCCAGCGCTGGGCGGCTCCTCCGTGGGCTGGATCGTGTCTGTGGCTGGCCAAGCCCACGGCGAGCAGCATCAGGAGTTTCCTTTCTGAGCGCTTTTCCGCGTGAGAGCTGAATTATGAAATTATGAATCTGTATTAAGGAGGTTTTAAAGAAGGGAGGCTGACTTTGGGGGCTTTTTGCTTTCTTGAGGTCAATAAAAGTTGGTTTGGCAGGAAGGGGGCATCCCAGTGTAGGGGAGAGGACATTGGATTTCGAGCTTAGAGACGTGAATTACAGTTTCAGTTCTGCTGCAAGTAGCTGTGTGACCTTGAGCAAATGATTTCTACCTCACTGGACTCAGCTTCCTCTTCTGTAGAATACACATTTGAACCAAATTATTTCTTGTTTGTTTGTTTGTTTTGTTTTTGAGAGAGTGTCTTGCTCTGTTGCCCAGGCTGGAGTACACTGGTACAATCCAGCCCTTGACCTCCTGGGTTCAAGCTATCTTCCCATCTTGGCCTCAAGTAGCTGGGACTACAGACACACACACCATCATGCCCAGCCGTTTAATTTTTGTAGAAACAGGGTCTCACTATGTTGTCCAGGCTGGTCTTGAGCTCCTGGGCTCAAGCAGTCCTCCCACCTCGGCCTCCCAAAATGCTAGATTTACAGACGTGAGCCGCCGCGCCCAGCCCCAGATGATTTCTAAGGGCCCTACCGGAGAAGGAACTTGGGGAAAGAATGAGTCAGGGTCTCACTGTGCTTCCTTCATTCATTTGGTTGTGGAGTCAACACACATGCCATTGGGTTCCTACAACGTGTCAGGGGCGCAGGAACTGAGTCCTACCCCTCAGTGAAGTTCAGCGTCCTGCAGTATATTTTCCAGTCTGTCTTACTAAGTTGAGATCTGTTTATGAGCAAGGACACTGTCAAGCCTCGACTGTGACTAACAGAAGCTACTGGGACTAACTTAAGCAAAGAGGTAGATTTGCTGGAAGACTACAGGAGTTGGAGTATTTCATAAAAGTCGTAAGCAGGACCACAACCGGGCCTGGGTGAAAGGCTAGAGACGCCACCCTGAATGTGGAGGGGAACCAGAAAGTCACCCCTCCATTTCCGTTTCCATGTCTTTTTGGCAGCCTGCTTCATTCTTCACTTTCGCCGTAGCTGCTACTTCATGGAAAATAGCCTCAACAACCGCAGTATTTTATATAGAAGGAGACAAACTCTCTCTCGTCTCCATTCTGAATTCCTAGGGAATAACTGTGACTCCCTTCCAACCCACTGTACTGCGGCCTGGCTGGCGTGGAGGTTGGGCAGGTTAAGGTCACACAATGGCCTTTCATCCTTCCCCCATGAGGACGGGAGGGAAAGACACGTCTGGGAAGGTGTCGTATCCTCCGGCTCTGGCAGGGCCTGTGATCAGGGCTGGTTTGCTCATCTCTCTGTGCCTGGTGCTAGCTCAGAACGGGTACTCAGAACCTGCATTCTGAATGAATGAACGCGTAAATATAATCAACTAAGAGTGAAATTACAGGTAAAGAAAAACATGCCAAGTGAACCCCGCTCTTGGCTTTAAAAGGAAGTTAAAGAATATTAGCGGAAGAGAATAAGCCACACAATTTTGAAACAGCGCTTCCTGGAAGGCATGAAACTCGACACGCGACACTGCGCATTCACAGTTTACAGCCATGTGTTACTATCGTGCAATGGAGAGAACGCAAGTGTGTTTTCTTATAAGGTATCAAACAAGTAGGAAGTGATGACGGATGACATCTCTTTCGAGTTTTCAGCGACTTAGAAGTCTTTCTTAGAGCTTTTCATGTCCACGTCAAAATACTGATATCAACGAAGACCGACCAGTGCGGACAGAGAGGCCCGTTTCCTTCTCGTAGCCGTGACCCTGAAATCCAAACAACGTTTCTAATGGAGAATCGAGGCATTTTAGAGCTAAAGTGAGCCTGTCCCAGCATCCCAATCTTTACCCTAATTTTACAAAGGTGGTTAAACTACCTTCTGCCAGCTAGAGACAGAGGGGACCCCTGGCTCAGTGTTTTGGAGAATCGTGAGCTTCAGTTGTCACCAAAGCCGTGTGTGGATGACATCGAAAGTTGTGCCTGATTTGTGCGTGAACACCTCATTCTCCCAGGCCTGGCTAACACGTGCTACATCACAGTTAGGATGCGTGGGTCTGAGCCTTGCCAGCCCAGAGTCAGGGCCCCAGAGAGGTCACAGGTTTATACTGACACTGTCTGCCAAGCAGGTAGCACATGGAGACACAGTGGTGGGGGAGCTGTCTTTTTTTTTTTTTTATTTTTTTTGAGAGAGTCCTGTTCTTGTTGCCCAGGTTGGAGTGCAGTGGTGTGATCTGGGCTCACCGCAACGTCCGCTTCCCGGGTTCAAGCGATTCTCCTGCCTTAACCTCCCAAGTTGCTGGGATTACAGGCGTGCACCATCACACCGGACTAATTTTTGTATTTTAGTGGAGTTGGGGTTTCACCATGTTGGCCAGGCTGGTCTCAAACTCCTGACCTCAGGTGATCATCCCACCGTGGCCTCCTAAAGTGCTGGGATTACAGGCATGAGCCCCCGTGCCCAGTCAAGAGCTGTTATATTTTATGTCAAATTGTATTTATTTGACATATACTTCTATAAATTTATTCCATAATTTTGTTCAATATTAAATTATATTTAACATATATTATACACACACTTTTGTGACAGTGTTATACTTTCCATAATTTATCTATTTCATATCTCGTGGGGACTTTTTAAAGAAAGGAATCTTTGACATTAAAAAAAATGTAAGCTGATCATGATCTTAAATCAATAGTCTAAAATTTTAACTTAGATCTAAAATTCCTTGAAGAATAAAGTCTGTAAGAAATTTCTAAGCATGACAATTCCACTCATGTTATTGAAGGACAACATATCCATTTACAAAGTCACCACATTTTCCTCCAAAACACTAAATGTGCTAGAAAAAATACTTCCTGGAGAAGCGGTTTCCTTTTTGAAATAATTTCATCTTTTTCTGACTGCCTTTGGTTGACTAATCATGAGAAATCTCCCCTTGATGCGGTAATTCTAATTCTGACGCTGTCTCCATGGGGAAAAGAAAGCTTCCAATTTCTCTTTAAGAGGAAGTCAGTGCCTCAGACAGATAATCACTTCCCTGGAAGAACATCTCCTCACAAGTGGAGTTTTTAAGTTAAGAAGTTAACTTTGTAATGTTTAAAAATGAAAACTGCTGCTGGATTTGATACGCTTAGGAGGGAAGGCCCAGAATACCTTCGTCACTACTCATCGGGCTGATGGCTTAGTTCGAGCCTCAGGTGGGAACGGGAAGTGCTAATTAGGGCTTCGGCGAAGACACCCGCACTGACAAGCATCCACGTCCTCCGCGTCTCCAGGACTAAACCTTGATTTCAGCCTTGCCAAAGCCCTGCAGAACTATTATGTAAGGGTACTGGCTAATCTTTATTTGCTGACTTTTAAACGTCTTTCGTGCCTAAGGAAAATCAAACGCATTGTTGTTGGGGTTTGAGAAGGTAAATTTACCACACCTCTGCCGGTTACAGCTTTAAGACCAGGTACAGAAAGCAGATACAAGTCAGTGTATGAGCTTTATTTCTGGCAAGGCTGAGTTAAAAAATCTCCACTTGGACCCAAGGTCCCAATGATCTTCCACTGAACTTAACCAGACCCACCCACCCACAGGCAGGACAGCTGTGGGCCTCCCCCTTCAAGGGCTGCACCTGGCTCCTTGGGCGCACCCCATGGAGGGGAGGAGGGCAGGTGCATCCTGTGACCAGGCTGTTCTAAAAAACGATGAGAGAGAGAGAGAAAGCACACCAAGGGGAGGGGAGTGGTGAACTTTACACAGTGACCCCAACCCTTAATGAGCAGCAGAATTAGTCATCCATACTGAAGAGTTAGAAAGGGGTAAGGAGAAGAAAAAAGTTCTTTCCGATGTCTGAAAGGTCAGGCGTTTCCTTTTCCTTGGCAGAGGCAGGAGCAGGTGGGGACAAGAGAATAGGTCTCCCTGTGGTTGGCCACTCCAGTGGGTCACTGCAAATGCTGCCATGCACGCTAGGCTTTGCCAAGTGTAGCTTTGTCCATAGGGCATCACATTTTGAAAGCCCAGAAAAAGTTTTATTTTATAATTTCAACTTGTATTTTAGATTCAAGACGTACATGTGCATGTTTGTTACATGGGTTTATTCTAAGGCTTGGGGGTGTGAATCATCCCATCACCCAAGTAGTGAGCATAGTACCCAACTTAGTTTTCCAGCCTTGTCCCCATCCCTCTCTCCTGCCTCTCGTAGTCCTCAGTGTCTACTGTTCCCATCTTTATGTCCATGTGTACCCAACGACCAGTGCTTAGCTCCCACCTATAAGTGAGAACATGCAATGTTTGGTTTTCTATTCCTGTGTTAATTAATTCACTTAGGATAATGACCTCCAGCTGCAAAGCACATTTTATTTATTTATTTTTTTTGGTAGAGGTAAGATTGTGCTCTGTCGCGCACTGCTGCCTTGACCTCCTGGGCTCAAGCAACTCTCCTGCCTCAGCCTCTTGAGTAGCTGAGACTACAGGTGCATGCCACCACACTTGCCTAAGCTTTTGTTTTTTACTTTTGTAGTGACAGGATCTTGCTCTGTTGTCCAGGCTTCTCTCAAGCTCTTGGCCCCAAGTGGTTCTTCCACCTTGGCCTCCCAAAATGCTGGGATTACAGATATGAACCATTGCACCTGGCCAAGTTCATTCTTTTTTATGGCTGCATAATACTCCACACAGTATATGTACCACATTTTTAAAATCTGCTCCACAGTTGATGGGCACCTAGGCTGATTCCATGTCTTTGCCATTGTGAATAGGGCTGTGATGAAGTTTTAAATGATCGTTTGAAAACTCTGTGAAAGCCATTATATCTCACCTCTTCAGTAAACACTCTGTTCCCAGTACGGCCAGCATGGTCCCACCAACAGAGGCAAAGGGCTGAGCTCCAACCTCAGACCAGGACAGGCACCAGCAAAGCTGAACAGGACCAAGGACCCAGTACCCCTCGGTGGGCATGGGGGCAGGCAATCGCGTCCTCCTCCCCTCTTCCCTTTCCCTGCTGCTGACACTGGTGCCTCTTTTGTTTTGGGAGTTTTTCCATGCTGCTTGTCCCTAACATCAAAATTACAGGCTATGAAGCTGAAGACAGAAGGATTTCTTTCAAATTAGTGTTAGAATTCTTTCAACAGTTATTTATTGAGCACTTACTATATGCTATTCTAGTAGCTAGGCATGCAGCACTAAACGAAATAGAATGTACATTCTGGTGGAAAGAAACTGCAGTGATCAAGTAATTAATCTTTGGAGAGAATTTCACGTATGTGTGCATTTGCCTCTTGTGTGTGTCCACGTAAATCCAGCTTGTCCAACCCACGGCCCACGTGCCACATGCGGCCCTGGGTGGCTTTCAATGTGGCCCAACACAAACTTGTAAACTTTCTTAAAACATCGTGAGATTTTAAAATTTTTTTGCAATTTTTTTTAGCTTGTCAGTTATAATTAGTGTATTTCATGTGTGCCCCGAGACAATTCTTCTTCTAGTGTGGTCTAGGGAAGTCAAAAGATTGGACACTCCTGCCTGAATCAACATATTAATAAGGCACATTACAGTTACTTTGAGGATTCTCATTGAGACAGTTCTTCAGGGGACATATAAGAGGGCATAGGTGACAAATCACAGACACCAACAAGATTTACACAAAGAATTTATTGACCATCTAGGCTGTGCAAGAGACACTTTCGTTTTAAGGCTTTTACTACATCGCAGGAAGCATGTTACAACCACAAACTGATTGCTCTTTAATGGTAAAAAATAAACCCCAAACTCACATCTTTGTTTTGTTTTAACCAGGTAGCTAAAAAGCAAAAATGAAAGTTTAGATAAATTTTACTGTGGTAAAAGACACATAACATAAAATATACCATTTTAACAATTTTGAAGTGTGCAGTTCAGTGGCATTAATTGCATTCACATTGTAGTGCAACCATCACAACTCTCCATTGCCAGGACTTTTTCATCTTTCTGAACTGAAACTCTGACTAATAAACAGTAGCTCCTCCCTCCCTCCACATTCTTGCCCCTAACAATGACCATTCTGCTTTCTGTCTATGAATTTGCCTAACACAGGTGTCTCACGAAGTGGAATTGTACAGTATTTGTCTTTTTGTGACTAGTTTATTCCACTTAGCATAATGTCTTCAAAGTTCAACCATATGTAGCATGTATCAGAATTTTATTCCTTTTCAAGGCTGAATGATATTCCATTGCACGCATACACCATGTTTTGTTTATACATTCATATACCGATGGATATGGGGTGTTTCCATCATTTGGCTATTGAGAATAAATCTGCAATAAACACTATCATACAAGTAGCTGAGTCCCCACTTTCATTTTTTTGGTTACGCACGTAAGAATGGAATTGCTGGGTCATGTGGCAATTTTACATTTAACTTTTGAAGGACCCAAACCAAACTGTTTTCCACAATGACTGCACCATTTTAAATGCCTGCTATCAATGTACAAGGGTTTCAATTTCTCTACACCCTTGTAAACATTTATTTTGTGTTTTTAAAATTATAGTCATCTTAGCAGCTGTAAAGTGGTGTCTCGTTGTGGTTTTGATTAGCATTTTTATAATGATTAATAATGTTGAAATTAATGGCCAATGTGCTATTTGCAAATCTTCTTTGGAGAATTGTCTATTCAGGTCCTTTCTCCTTCTTATTTATTGGGTTACATGTTTTGTATTTTTGTTGTTGAGTTCTAGGAGTTATTTATATATTCTGGATATTAATCCCATTCCAGATATATGATTTGCATATATTTTCTCCCATTCTGTAGTTGTCTTTTACTTTCTTGGTAATGTCCTTTGATATACAAATATTTTGATGAAGACAAATTGATCTAATCTTTCTTTTGTTTCTTGTGCTTTTGGTGTCCTGAGTGTCTACTACTGACCTCAAGATTATAACAGCTTATTGCTATGTTGTCTTCTAAGAGTTTTAAGACTTTATTATTTTAGAGGAGTTTTAGGTTCACAGCAAAATTAGGCGGAAGATACAAAAACTTCCCGTGTGCCTATTATCCTACGTATGCACAGCCTCCCCCACTATCAAAATCTCTCATGAGAGCTGTTCATACAATTAATGAACCTACCTTGACACCCCATAGTCACCCCATAAGCACCCCAAGTTCGCAGTTTACCTTAGAATACAACTCTTGTGTTGCATATTCTACAGGTTTGAACAAACGTATCCATCATTGCAGTATTTCACAGGATCTTTTCACTGCCCTAAAAAAAAAATCTTCTGTGTCTTCAAAGATTTTATGGTCATCAACCCATGAGTTAACTTTTATGTATCATGTGAGGTAGGGGTCCAACTTCATTCTCTTGCATATGGAAATCCAATTGTCTTTGCACTGTTTGTGGAAAAGACTATTACTTCCCCATTGAATGAACTTGGCAAATATGTCAAAAATAAATTGGCCATACCGGGCATGGTGGCTCACGCCTGTAATCCCAGCACTTTGGGAGGCCGAGGCGAGCAGATCACGAGGTCAGGAGATTGAGACCATCCTGGCTAACACGGTGAAACCCCGTCTCTACTAAAACTACAAAAAAATTAGCCAACTGTGGTAGCGGACACCTGTAGTCCCAGCTACTTGGGAGGCTGAGGCAGAAGAATTCTGTGAACCCAGGAGGTGGAGCTTGCAGCAAGCTGAGATCGCACCAGTGCACTCCAGCCTGGGTGACAGAGCAAGACTCGGTCTCAAAAATAAGTAAAATAAAATAAAATAAAATAAAATGGCTATAGATACCTGGGTTTATTTCTGAACTCTCATTCTATTACATTGGTTTATATGTTTATACCTAGGCCAGTGCCACCTTGTTTTGCTTTTTGTAACTTTGTGAGCTTTGAAATCAGGAAGTGTGACTCCTCCAAATTTGTTTTTCTTTTTAAAGATTGTTTTGACTATTCCAGGGCCCTTGCAATTGCCTTTGAGGATTGACTTTTTCATTTCTGCAGCAACAGCTGTTGGAATTTTGAAAGGGATTTTACTGAATCTGTGTATTGCTTCAGGTAGTATTAACATCTTAACAGTATTAAGTCTTCTAATCTGTGAACACAAAATGTCTTTCCATTTATTTCTTTAATTTCTGTCTTCAATTTCCTACAGCAAAATTTTATAGTTTTCACTGTACAATTCTTTCACCCCCTTAGTTAAATTTATCTCTAGGTGTTTATTCTTGTAGAAGTTGTTATAAATGGAATTGCTTTATTTTAATTTTCTTTTTTGATGGTTAATTGCTGGCATATAGTATATTATATATACTATATATATGTGTGTATATGTGTATATATATATATTTCTGGTATAACGCAAACTAAATTTTGTGTGTTAATCTTGTAGCCTGTAATTTTGCTGGATTTGTATTCCTGTCGACTCTTTAGAATTTTCTATATATAGGATCGTGTCCTCACAAATAGAGATGGTACTACTTTTTCCTTTTTCATTTGAATGCCTTTTCTTTCTTTTTCTTGTTTAATTTTTCTGGCTAGAACTTATAATGTTGAACAGAAGGAATGAAAGTGGGCATCCTTGTCTTGTTAGGAGGAAATTTAAAAAATCTTAAAGGAGAAAGCTTCACTATTGAGTATGACGTTAGCTGTGGGTTTTTATAATTGCCTTTTATCATATTTAGGCAGCTCCTTTCTATTCCTAGTTTTCTGGGCTTAAAAAAAAATCAAGAAAGGGGATTGAAAATGCCTTTTCTGCGTCAATTGAGATGAGTATGCATCTTTTCCCTTTGTTCTATTAATTTAATTGATCTGTTACACTGATTTTTTTTTTTTTTTTTTTTTTTGGAGACAGAGTCTTGCTCTGTCGCCCAGGCTGGAGTGCAGTGGCCGGATCTCAGCTCACTGCAAGCTCCGCCTCCTGGGTTTATGCCATTCTCCTGCCTCAGCCTCCCGAGTAGCTGGGACTACAGGTGCCCGCCACCTCACCCAGCTAGTTTTTTGTATTTTTTAGTAGAGACAGGGTTTCACCGTGTTCGCCAGGATGGTCTCAATCTCCTGACCTTGTGATCTGCCCGTCTCGGCCTCCCGAAGTGCTGGGACTACAGGCTTCAGCCACCGCGCCTGGCCTACACTGATTTTTTAAAAAATTTTGAGCCACCTTTGCATCCTGGGTTAAATCCTACTGAGTCATGGTGTATAATTCTTCTAATGTGTCATTTGATTTGGTTTGCTGGTATTTTGTTGAAGTTTTTGCATCTCTATTCGTATGGGATATTGGTCTATACTTTTCTTCTGATGTCTTTTTCTAGTTTGACATCTGGGTTATGACGATGGCCTTGTAATATGAGTTCCCATAAAAAGTATTCCCTCCTCTATTTCAAGGATGGGAGGAAGAGTTTATAGAGAATTGGTGTTAATTTTTTAAATGTTTAGTATAACTTACCAGTGAAGCCATCTGGTCTTGGACATATCTTTGTTAGGAGGTTTTGATTACTGATTCAATCTCCTGTTTTATGTTTGTTGAGATTTTCTATTTCTTCATGAGTCACTTCAGGTAATTTGTGTGTTTCCAGAAATTCATGAATTTCATCTAGGTTATCTAATTTTTTGGCATACAGTTGTTCGTGGGATTCTCTTATAATTTTTATTTCTGTAAAATCTGTGCGAATGCCTCCACTTTGATTTCTGATTTTAGTTATCTGTGTCTTCTCTCTTTTTGGTTTGCTACTTTAGCTGAAGACTTGCCAATTTTGTTGTACTTTTTAAACAAGCCAACATTTGGGTTTATTGAGTCTCTATTTTTAATTTTTTGTTTTGAAACAGACTCACTCTGTCACCAGGCTGGAGTGCAAAGGCGCGATCTTGGCTCACTGCAACCTCTGCCTCCTGGGTTCAAGCGATTCTCCTGCCTCGGCCTCCTGAGTAGCTGGGATTACAGGTGTGTGCCACCACACCCAGCTAACTTTTATATTTTTAGTAGAGACAGGGTTTCACCATGTTGGCCAGGATGGTCTCCATCTCTTGACCTTGTGATCCACCCACCTTGGCCTCCCAAAGTGCTGGGACTACAGGCGTAAGCCACCGTGCCCAGCTTATTTTTTTCATTCTCAATTATATTTATCTCCATTCTAATCTTTATTTCCTTCCAACTTTACAGAAAGAAGTTTAGTTTTCCTCTTCTTTAGATCCTCAAGGTGTAACGTTAGGTTTATTGATTTGAAATCTTTCTTCCTTTTAAAGGTAGGCATTGGCCAGGCACGGTGGCTCACACCTGTAATCCCAGCACTTTGGGAGGCTGAGGCGGGAGGATCACCTGAGGTCAGGAGTTCATGACCAGCCTGGCCAACATGGTGACACCCTGTCTCTACTAAAAATGCAAAAATTAGCTGGGCGTGGTGGCGTCCACCTGTGATCCCAGCTACTTAGGAGGCTGAGGCAGGAGAATTGCTTAAACCCAAGAGGCAGAGGTTACAGTGAGCCGAGATCACACCACTGCACTCCAGCCTGGGTGACAGAGTGAGACTCCATCTCAAAATAAACAAACAAACAGAAAAATAAAAAAGGTAAGCATTTACAGCTGTAGATTTCCTTGTAAGCATTGCTTTTGTTGCATTCATAAGTTTTTGTATGTAATACTTAAGTTTTTAATCATCTCAGTATATTTGCTAATTTCCCTTGTGATTATTTCTTTGATCATTGGTTGTTTAAAAGCATGTAATCTAATGTCCGCATATTTGTGACTTTTTCATTTTTCCTTCTGTTCCTAGTTTCTGTTCCTGGTTGAAGGACATACTTTGTACACTTTCTTTTAAAATTTGCTGAAACTTGTTTTGATTCAACATATGATCCATCCTGGAAAGTGTTCCACCAGCATTTCGGAAGAATCGTATTCTGTTTATGTTGGGTGGAATTGGGTGGAATGCTCTGTACATGTTGAGCAGATCTAATTGTTTATTATGTTGTTCAAGTTCTGTGTTTATCTTTTGCCAAGTTGTTCTATCTCTTCCTGAAAGTGGGTATTAAAATCTCCAACTATTATTATAGAATTCTGTCTCTCTTCAATTCCATTAGTTTGCTTCATATATTTTGAGGCCCTGCTTTTTATGCATATATGTTTGTAATTGCTATATCTTTTTAAATGAATTTATGCCTACACGTTTCCCAATACAAGTCTTACTATCAAATATTTTCATCTCTGCTAATGTTCTTGGTTCTTGAATTTTCATTATTGAGTGCAATTGAGCATCTTTTCACAAGATTAAAAGTCATTTTTTTCCTTTTTCTATAAACTTAAGGCTCATAGCCTTAGCTCATTTTTTATTTTAAAATTATTGTTACACATAACAATTACTTTGTGCTATTGTTATAATAACATAATTATGTTATCTTAATTTACTAGAAAAGTTACTTCTTAATTCCAATGTACTTTGTAAATATTAATTTCCCAGTATGCCATTTGTTCCTTGACTTGTTCTTAATGGCTTTTGCCATGCAGAAATTCTTGACTTTCATGTATCTGAATTTATAAAAGTTTTCTGAGTTGTATAATAGCCAATGATTCTTCATTCAAAGGGTGTTTTGAAACATTTTTCCTTAAATGATTTAGTACTTTTCTCATTTCTTTTTTTCTTTTTTCTTTTTTTTTTTTTTTACCTATTATTAATTTCTTCAGAATGTGTGCTGATACAAAGTGTGAGGGAGGGATCTATATTCACTCACCTCTCTGGGTGGCTTTCTAGTTATCCCAAACTATATAGTAACAAGTATAATCAATTAGCTCTGATGTGATCTAATTGTGAAAACAATGTGTTGTATCTGCCGAAGCCGACTTCCACTTACCAGAGAATTTTCTAATGTAAGACAATGCAGCTGGTCCTGTATTTTGTTTCCAAATCTGTCCTTAGTAGAAAAGATATCTAAGGGTTCCTAGGTCAGCAAGGCAGAAAATTTGTCAACAAGTCAGTATTCCTCTATATTCCATTTAACCTTCTGTTCCAGGCTGGGAAATGGGCTTGCTACAACCTGGACTTTATCTGCACTTCATTTCAATGATTGTATCTTTTTACAGCTTTCAGTGGGCCACTGCCTTGAAAACCTGTTAGGTGCCATTAGGTTTGCTTTTTTTTTTTAATGAATGAGGAATGCAACCCTATCGTAATCTGCTGTGAGACCACCCCAAGATCAACCACTGGTCTACTGAGTTGTATCTCTGTTTTCTATTCCTATTATGATGTGCTACCCATCTGGAAGAAAATATTTATAAATCACGTACCTGATAAAGAACTTGTATCTGCTATATACAAAGAACTCTTAAAGTCCATTTATAAGAAAACAAACAACCATTAAAAATGGTAAGTTTTTACAGACATATGAACAAAGACGATCATATGAATGGCAAATAAGCACAGAAAAAGATATTCAACATTATATGTCATTGGGGAATAAGACACCACTTGATAATAATTAGGATATCTCAAATTATAGATGCTGACCAAGCCAAGTATTGGTGAGGATGTAGAATAGCTGGAACTCTCACTAATTACTGGAGGGAATGTAAGTTAAACATAGTCAAATACAAACCTGCTACATGATCCAGGCATTGAACTTCTAGTTATTTACCTAAGAGAAACAAAAGCATAAAATATATATGGCATAAAATATATATGTACATAAATATATATGGCAACTTTATGTGTAATCACCATAAATTAGAAACTACTTAAATGTCCATTAACAACCACATGGATAAATAAATTGTAGTATGTCCAGACACATACAAAGGAGTATTCATACTGCTCTACCATAAAAATGAATTAAGTATTAATGCATGCAGCAACATGAATAAATCTCAAAATAACTATGCTGTGTAAAAGCAGGCAGACAAAAAGAGTGAACAAAGTACATTATTCCATTTATATAAACTCCAGAAAATACAAAATACTCAAGAGTTGGTATGGAGTCGGCTGGGTGCAATGGCTCACGCCTGTAATCCCAGCACTTTGGGAGGCCCAGGTGGATGGATCACCTGAGCTTAGGAGTTCCAGACCAGCCTGGGCAACATGGTGAAAACCTGTCTCTACTAAAAATACCCAAAAAAATTAGCTGGGCATGGTGGCACATGGCTGTAATCCCATCTACTTGAGTGACTGAGGCAGGAGACTCGCTTGAACCCAGGAGGCAGAGGCTGCAGTGCCTAGAGACTGTGCCATTGTACTCCAGCCTGGGCAACAGAGTGAGATCCCGTCTCAAAAAAAAAAAAAAAAAAGAGTTGGTACTGAGTCTGTCTGCAATGGGGGAGCCACTGGAAGGTGTTGCCCATGGTGCTATGTTTTAGGGCTCTCTGTAATTAAATGTAAAACTGCATTCATAAGCTGATATTTCTGGGGAAAAAATTTCAACATATCACTCCTTGGAAAGGCTAGAATGAACTCTGTGGTACTGGTGGTACTGTATTGGAGTTGGAGACATCAATATGAATTCAGGTTAGCTTAATACAGATGGATAGATATAGAATAATTTTAGCCGCGTGTGTCCATGAGTTTGTATACAATGTACATCCTAGGTCTGCCCAATGAGAGGGTCTTGAGTCAGTGAGCCCCCAGTGGCAATGGGCACCCCCAGGACCAAGGTCTTAATTTCTAATCATTCTTCAACAAAAGGAGCCAGGGTTCCTTGGAGAATTGGCTGACTATGGGACCGACAGGAAAAATACAGGATAGACCCGGAGTGTCTTGCAGTGCCAGCAAGAAAAGAAGTACCAAGAAACAAAGCAATTGGGATGTGAACAAGGGACACAGGAGCCAACTTGGAAGAGCTCCCAACAGCCAAAGCTGAAACCATTTGAACAAGAAAATAGAGAACATAGGATTGAATTATAACCCAAAGTGTAAAATAAACATCACGAGTCTATACTAACATAAACTGCATAAACAAATAAATATGTAAATAGACGAGAACAGACAAATCTTTCATATGGAAGGATTGCAAATAATTTGTGTAATACCTTGCCCTCCAGGAGATGCGCTTCGTCCTCCCTCCCCACCTCTGCCCGCTCGTGCATGTGGGGCTTTGCTGGATGACTTGGTCCCAAAATGCAGAGCACGCCACATTCTGTTTCCTCATTTATTCATCAATGTGCCTTTGGGTTACTTCTATTCTTGGCTAATTTTGAGTGATACTGCTATAAACATGGTTATAAAAATATCTGTTTGTGTTGTTGCTTCCAATCCTTTTGTGTATCTATACAGAAGCAGAATTTCTGTATCATATGGTAATGTTATGTGTAATTTTTTGAGGAATTGCCACACTGGTTTCCACAGCGGCTGCGTCATTTTATATTCCCACCGGCAATGTACAAGAATCCCCATTTCTCTGCATCCTTGTCAACACCCGCTTTTGTTTTCTATTGCTTTTATATTTTTTATAATGGACATCATAATGAGTGGGAAATAGTATTTCTTTGTGGTTTTCAAGAGAAATTCTCTAATAATTAGTGATGTGGAGCATCTTTTTACGTGCTTATCAACCATCTGCATATCTTCCTTGGAGAAATGTCTGTTTAGTCCTTGGCTCATTTTAAAATTGAGTTGTGTGATTTTTGCTAATGTTCTTTATATAGTCTGGGTATTAAACCCCATTAGATGTGCAAATATTTTCTCTCATTAAATGGGTTGCCCTTTTAACTGTGGTTATAGTGTTTTCTGGGCAAACGTTTTTTAATTTTGATGAAGTACAATTTGTTTATGTTTTTCTTTTGTTGCCCATGATTTTGGTGTCATATCTAAGAAATATTTACCAAATCCAATGTCATGAAATCTTTCCCCTGTGTTTGCTTAATTTTATAGTTTCAGCTTTTATGTTTAGGTCTTTGATTCATTTTGAGTTTATTTTTGCCCATGGTGTTAGGTAAGGGTGCAACTTCATTTTTTTACAATACGGATGTTCATGGTCCCAACACCATTTGTTGAAAAGATTTATTTTCCCCTTGAATGCTTTTGGCATCCATGACAAAAATCATATGTCCGTATGTGTGAGGGTTTGTTTCTGGGCTTTCTTTGTACTCCGTGGGTCTATATGCCAGTTTTCATGTCACTACTACATTGTATTGATTACCCGTAGCTTTGTGGTAAGTTTTGAAATCAGGAAGTGTGAATACTCTAACTTGATATTTCTTTTTTTTAAGATTTTTGTTGACTATTCAGGGTCCCTTAAGTTCTATATGAACTGCAGGAGTTTTCTATTTCTCAACATAAAACAATGTTAGGATTTTGATAGAGAAGTCATGAAATCTGTGGATTATCACTTGGGGGTAGTATTGATACCTTAGCAATATTAAGTCACAATCCATAAATATGGGATGTCTTTCCATTTATTTATCCCTAATTTATTTTCAACAAAGCTTTATGGTTTTTGGTGTACACATCTTTGGTTAATTCCTAAAGATTTTATTCTTTTTTAAACGCTATTATAAATGGAATTTTTAAGTATTAATTTTGAATTGTTCATTGTGTTTAGAAAAGCAAATAATTTTTGTGGTTGATTTTGCATTCTGCAACTTTACTGAATTTTTATATTAGTTGTGTGTGTGTGTGTGTGTGTGTGTATAATCTTTCAGGTTTTATGTGATATAAGATCATGTCATCTACAAATAGAAAGAATTTTACCTATTCCTCTCCAAATTAAATGCTTTTTATATCTTTTTCCTGCCTAAGTTCTGTGGCTATGCTATGGACTAAGTGTTGTATCCTCCCCAAATGCATTTGTTGAGGCCCTAATCTGAATTGAGATAGTAATTAGAGGTGTTGCTTACCCATGAAAAAGAGTTAAACTTTGTCAAATGCTTTTTCTGCATCAATGGAAATTATTGATGAAGAAGAAGATAACTTACTTCTATTCTCTATTTCCTTCCTTCTGTTAATGTCATGTATTACATGATCGATTGCCATATGTTGAAGCATCTTTGCATTGCAGGACACAGTTCCATTTGCTCACTGTGTATGATCCTTGCAATATGCTGCTGAATTTGGTTTGGTAGTATTTTCTTGATGATTTTTACATCAATATTTATAATGGATATTCGTCTATAGCTTTTGTGTCACATTCTTGCCTGGTTTGGTATTAGAGCACTGCTGTCTTCTGAATAAGTTAGGAATGTTTCTTGCTCCTGAATTTTCTGAAAGAGTCAGGAAAGTATTGGTGTTTTTTCTGCTTTTAATATTTTGTAGAATATATCAGTAAATCCATCTGGTCCTGGGCTTTTCTTTGACTGGAAGTTATTTATTTATTTATTTAAGTTTTTTTATTATTGATTCAATCTTCTCACAAGTTATAGGTCTACTAAAATGTTTTATTTCTTTTCTTTTTTTTTTTTTTTCAGAAACACGGTCTTGTTCTGTTGCTCAGGCTGGAGTGCAGTGGCGCGATCTCAGCTCACTGCAACCTCCGCCTCCCGGGGTCAAGCAATTTTCCTGCCTCAGCCTCCAGAGTAGCTGGGATTACAGGCACCTGCCACCACGCCCAGCTAATTTTTGTATTTTTAGTAGAGACAAGGTTTCACCATATTGGCCAGGCTGGTCTCGAACTCCTGACCTCAGGTGATCCGCCTGCCTCGGCCTCCCAACAAATGTTTTATTTTTCTTTATGACTCAGTCTTGGTAGATTTTGTGTCTCTAGAATTTTGGCCATTTTGTCTAGGTTATCTAATTTATTGGCATACAATTATTCATGGTACTCTCTTATAATCCTTCATATTTCTGAAAAATTGGTAGTAATGTCTCCACTTTCATTTCTGATTTTAGTAATCTGAGTCGTTTCTCTTTTTGTCTTAGTCAATCTTGCTAAAGTTTCTCAATTTTGTTGATCTTTTTGAAGAACCAACTTTTGGCTTCACTGAGTTTCTCTATTGTTTTTCTATTCTCTATTTCATTTATCTCTGCTCTAATCTTTATGATTTCCTTCCTTCTGCAGCTTTGGGGTTAGTTTGTTCTTCTTTTTCAAGTTCCTTAAAGTGTAAATTTAGGTTGTTTATTTGAGATCTTTCTTCTTTTTTAATGTAAGCATTTACAGCTTTAAATTTCCCTCGTAGCAGTGTTTTCACTGCATCCCATAAATTTGGGTATATTGTTTTAATTTTCACTTATCTATAAGTAATTTCTAATTTCCCTTGTGATATCTTCTTTGATCCATTGATTGTGTAAGAACATGTTGTTTAATTATCACGTATTGTGAATTTTTCAGTCTTCTCTCTTTTTGTTACTGATTTCTAACTTCAACTTGCTATATTCAGAGAAGATACTTTTATAAAAATAGCATCAATCTTTTAAAAATGTACAGACACTAGTTTTGTAGCCTAACATATGTTCCATCCTAGAGAATGCCCCATCTGCATTTGAGAAGAGTATGTATTCTGTTTTTGTGGGGTGGGACGTTTTATATATGTCTGTTGGATGTAGTTGATTTATTGTGTTTTTCAAGTCCTCTATTTCCTTGCTGATTTTCTGTCTGGTTGTTCTATTGATTATGGAAGTCTGCAACTATCATTGTAGAACCGTCCATTTCTTTCTTTACTTCTGTCCATATTTGTGTCATGTATTTCATGGGTCTGTTATTAGGTGTGTAAATGTTTATGACTGTTACATCACCTTGCTGTATTAAAACTTTTATTACTACCTAATGTCCTTCCTTGTCTCTTTTCTTTTTTTTTTTTTTTTTTTTTAAACAGAGTCTTGCTCTGTCGCCCAGACTGGAGTGCAGTGGCCGGATCTCAGCTCACTGCAAGCTCCGCCTCCCGGGTTTACGCCATTCTCCTGCCTCAGCCTCCCGAGTAGCTGGGACTACAGGCGCCCACCACCTCGCCTGGCTAGTTTTTTGTATTTTTTTTAGTAGAGACGGGGTTTCACCATGTTAGCCACGATGGTCTTGATCTCCTGACCTCGTGATCCGCCCGTCTCGGCCTCCCAAAGTGCTGGGATTACAGGCTTGAGCCACCGCACCCGGCCCCTTGTCTCTTTTCAACATTTTTTTTAACTTAACTCTATTTTGTGTAATATTTCTATCCCTTCCCCAGCTCTCTTTTGGTTACTATTTGCATGAAGTATCTTCTATCACCCTTTTACTTTCAACCTTTTTGTGTCTTTGGATCTAAAGTGAGTCTCTTGTAGACAGCACATAGTTGAATTATTTTTAAAAATTTATTCATCAATCTCTGTCTTTTTGTTTGATGATTGAATTCATTTATATTTAAAATATTCACTAGTAAGGAGAAACTTATTTCTGCCATTTTGTTATTTGTTTTCCATTTTGCCTTTTGTTTTCATCTTTTACATTACTATCTTACTTTGTGTTTGAGTTTTTGTAGTGAAACATTTTAATTGCTTTCTCATTTCTTTTGGTGTAAATGTTATAGCTATTTTCTTTGTGGTTTCCATGGGATTTACATTTAACATCTCATATTTATAACAGTCTAATTTGAACTCACACAAGCTTACAGTTCTGTCTTTACCTTTTAATTATTGATGTCATAAATTACACATGATCAAAAACAATGACTAAAAATTGTTTCTCTATGTATTTGTCTTTTAAATCAGAAAATAAAAGGGGAGTTACAACACAAAATTACAATTATATTAACTTTTATAATTGCCCATGTAAATCCTCTATTGGCTGTCTTTATTTCTTCATATGGCTTTGAGTTTCTGTCTAGCATCCTTTCATTTCAACCTGAAAATCTTCCTTTAGCATGTTTTACATTTATAGCCACTATATATTTAAATCTCTTTCTTTCTCTCTTCTTCTTGAACTGACACAACACATATGTTTGTCTGCTTGACAGTATCCCATGGGTCCCTTAGACTCTGTTTACTTTTCTTCAGTCTTTTTCTGTTTCTCTGACTCAGTAATTTCCATTGTCCTATCTTCAAGTCTGCTGATTCTTTCTTCTGCCTGCTCAAATCTGCTTTTGAAACTAAAGAGTTTCAAAACTTCACCAAAGTGAATTTTGTATTTGTTATTGTACTTTTCAGCTCCATAATTTCTGTTTTCTGTCTTTACTGATATTTCTATTCATTCATACCTAATTTTCATGAATTTGTCCACGTATTTGTCCATGTCTTCCTTTAGCTCTTAGAGCATCTTTAAGACAGCTGTTTTAAAGTCTTTGTGTAGTAAGTCTGACACCTGGTCTTCCTCAGGTATGGTTTCTGTCCATTTAGTTTGTTACTCTGAATAGGCAACTATTTCCTATTCCTTTGTATGCTTTGTGATTTTTGTTATTGTCATTGTTGAAAACTGGACATTTGGAGCTTACAATGTAGTAGCTTTGGAAATCAAATTATCTCTGTTTACCAGGGTTTGCTGTTTTTAAATATATATATATATTCTACACTGGGGATCAGTCTGAGATGTAAACTTAAGGATACCTCAGGTCTTTTCTGAGTCTGTATCTTTCCGTAGACATGCATACTGACTTTCTAAATTTCCTCATATAAGCAATTTCTTTTGAATGTCCTAATCCTTAAATCTCAGCCAAGCCTCTTTCTGGAAGCTAGACACCTTCAAAGAGACTCCAGAGTTCCAAAACTCATTACATCAGTCAGGTTCTGGCAATACCATTGTTGACTAGGCAGAGAGAACAATTCTTGGAGCTTCCTACTTGGCCATCTTCCTTGACATTCCTTTGTAGGTATGTGTGCATATATATATATATGTATATGTAATATGCACACTCAGACTGAAGATGAGTCCTTAAAACTGGAAGACAGTGAAAGAAGAGTGGGTCAGAGTGATGCAATGTGCGAAGGATTCAAGCCACCATTGTTCAAAGATGGAGGAAAGGGGCCATGATCAAGGAATCCTGTGACCTCTGGCCTCAATTTACAGCAAATAAGAAAACATGGGCCCATGTTCTACAGCTGCAAGGAACTGAATTCTTCCAACAGATCATATGGGGAGGAAAAGTTCTCCCCTACAATCTCCAGAAAGGAATGCAGTGTGCTGAAACTTTGATTTTAGTCCAACAAAACCCATGTCTGACTTCTTTTATTTTTTATTTTTTTGAGACGGAATCTCACTCTGTAACCCAGATTGGAGTGCAGTAGTGCAATCTCAGCTCACAGCAACTTCTGCCTCTGAGTTCAAGTGATTCTCCTGGCTCAGCCTCCCAAGTAGGTGGGATTACAGGCATGCACCGCCACACATGGCTAATTTTGTATTTTCAGTAGAGATGAGGTTTCACCACTTTTGGCCAGGCTGGTCTCAAACTCCTGACCTCAAGTGATATGCCTGCGTTGGCCTCCCAAAGTGCTGGAATTACAGGTGTGAGCCACTGCACCCAGCCCATGTCTGACTTCTGACAGATGTTACAGTTACAGAACTGTAAGCTAATAAATTTGTGTTGTTTTACGCCATTAAAATTGTGGTAATTTGTTATAGCAGCAATAGAAAACTAATACATACATCCAGTATTATTCTAGTAAATTCAATTTCTTTCTGCTAAAACCAAAAGAATCTTTGGTTATTTAAGAATTTAAGATCAAATCTATATATTCTCTGAATTAGAAAGAAAATGTGTTTTCCTAAAACCTGTGATATGTGCCTCGATGTGCTCAGTGTTATCTCTCCTTTGTTAGTCCATAATCTATGAAGACAAAGACATTTCTACACTGCCATTGATTTTTCTTCAGAATTAGATCTGAAGTTTTGTTTTGTGTTGTTATTGTTGTTGCTTCCTCTACCAACTTGGATAAACTCAGCCAAGCAAAGACAAATAGTTAGCAGATGTTCTTCTTTTAGCAGAATTAGGATTACAGCAGTTAAGAAATATACGTATATGAAATAAAAACAAAAAGTTCTCACCTGTGATTCTGCTAATTGATTTAATCTATGGGAATTTTAATGATGCTATTAAGAATTAAAATAACTTTATTATTTGTTTTAAAAGTAATGATTAGGATTTTGGGTAGGGTTGTTCTGTGATTATCTCTAGTGGAATCATAGTGAACGAGTGTGCATAAAAAAGATGCAGGGAGTTCACGTAGCAGACAAGTAGTCAAGTGTTCTCCTCTGAAGCCACACTACCTAAGTGAAAATACCACTCTTTCCACTTAGCACATCATTTTGAAGGCTTACCCTCTCTTCAGTTTTTGATCCATTGAAATGAGGATAAATATAGTACCTGATTTATAGAACTGTAAGTATTAAATGAGTTAATATATTTAAATTACTTAGATGAGTTCTGGCCCATAGAAAATGCTTAATATATTCTATTATTATCATAATAAAAATTATTATTACTATTCAATAAATATGAAGAACATTTAAAGTGGCTATTTCAAGTATTTTCAATGGGCTGATTCATTATTCTGATTCATTATTCTGAATTTTACCTTCAGATATCAAGCAACGTCGTTGCCAAAACAGTTGATTTCTTATTGGTTAGGATGCTTTTCACTACAACATAAAACTCAGCTAAATGTGACTTAAGCCATAATGATATTTATTGTTTACCCAATGATTACAGTTTCTTTGCCTTCCATACAAATTTTAGAACAAGCTTATTGATTTCTACAAATAATCCTTCAGGGATTATAACTTGGATAGCACTGAATCCACAGATCAACTTGGGGGAAAACTGACACTTTAGAAATATTGCGTCTTTCAATCCATGAACATGGCATACGTGGTGTACATCCATTTATTTAGATCTTTGATTTCTCATCTCAGTGTTTTATTATTTCCAAACATACAGACCTCATATAAACTCTATTAGGTTTATATCTAAGTGTTTTCTGTTTATTGGTGCAATTGTAAATAATACAGTTTTTTAAAATTTCAATTATTACTTTTTATTGGTATTATATAATAAAACTATTGATATTTTAGCACTGACCTCGTAATCCTCTGGCCTTATTAAATTCATTTGGTAGTTCTAGCCATTTTTATGTATTATTTGAGATTTTCTAAGTAGGTAATCATGTCATATGCAAACAGAGATAGTTTTATCTCTTTCTTTCAATGTGTATTCTCTTCGCCACCTCACTTTAGTGTTTTGGCTAGGATCTCTAATATGAGGTTGAATAGGATTGGTGAAAGTGGGCATCCTTGTCTTGTTCCTGATCATAAGGGGAAAACATTTAGTTTCTCACCGTTAAGTGTGATGTTGGCAAAGTTTTGGTAGACGCTCACTTGGAGGAAGTTCCCTCATATTCCTAGTTTGCTGAGAGTTTTTATCAAAAATGGATTTTGGATTTTGTCAAGTGGTTTTTCTGAATCTAGTCAAATGATAATTTATTTTCTGTACTCTATTGATATGGTGAATTACATTGTTTAATTTTCTAATATTTGAACCAGCATTGCATTCATGGAATAAATTCCACTTGGTCATGATTTATTATACTTTTATATGTTGTTTATTTGACTTGCTAATCCTTTGTTGAGGATTTTTGCACCTATATTAATGATGGGAATTGGCCTGCAGATTTCTCTTCTTGTAATGTTTTCATCTGGTTTTGGCACCAAGGCAATGCTAACTTCACAGAATGAATGGATAACTGTTCTCTCTCAATTATCTGAAAGCTTTGAAAAGGAATAAAATTCTGATACATGAGTGAACCTTGAAAACATTACACTAAGTGAAAGAAAATTATTATGCTGAGTTTGTGTAAAATTGGAACTATTTCTTTCTTAAATGTTTGGTAAATCTGCCCATGAAGCTATCTGAGCCTGGAGATTTTTATGAACTCTTTAAAAAATGTTATTTTAAAAATTGTAAAACATATATGTAATATAATATAAAATTTACCATTTTCACTATTTTTTTTTATTTTTATTTTTTGAGACAGAGTCTTGCTTTGTCGCCCAGACTGGAGTGCAATGGTGTGATCTCGGCTCACTGCAACCTCCACCTCCTGGGTTCAAGCGATTCTCCTGCCTCAGCCTCCCAAGTAACTGGGATTATAGGCGCCCGTCACCATACCCAGCTAATTTTTGTATTTTTAGTAGAGATGGGGTTTCACCATGTTGGCCAGGCTGGCCTCAAGCTCCTGACCTTAAATGATCCACTTGCTTCAGCCTCCCAAACTGCTAGGATTACAGGTGTGAGTCACGGTGCCTAGCCCATTTTAACTACTTTTAGATGTCCAATTCGGTGGCATCAAGCACATTCACAATACATGCAACCGTAAGCACCATCCATTTCTATAACTTTTTATCACCCCAAATAATAATTCCTCACTTTTACCTCCCCCAAGCTCCTAGTAACCTCTATTCTACTTCTGTCTATATGAGTTTGACAACTCTTGGTACCTCTTGGATAATTACTGTGGAATTATACACTAATTTTCCTTTTGTTCTAGCTTATTTTACTTGGCATAATGTTTTCAAGATTCATTCAAGTATCAGAACTTCATTAGTTTTTAAAGCTGATTAATATTCCATTGCATGTATAAGTTTTGCCTATGTTTTGTCTATCCATTCATCTGTTGATAGACATTTGGATTGCTTCCATCTTTTTCTCCTAGGAAATTTGGCCTGAAGTATCTTTTTGAGTTCCTGCCTTCAATTTTGTTGTGATATACTGAGGTACACAGTATCTACCCCTGGAAATGGTTATAACTCTTTTTCTAGGTAGTTTATTTGGGAACTTGACTCAATTTGGTCAGGAGTTGAGTTCAGCTGGGCTTCTGTTGCTGCTCTGGTTCACTTCAGTGCACCACTGGCTTCAGTGGTCTCTGGTGTTCCTTTGTGCTGAGGATGGCTGCTCAGGTCCTGGAGCATTTTCCTCAGTGTTCCTGCTTCATCCTCAGCTTTGGCCTCCTTGGTACTCCTGCACCACAGACATTTTCTCTCTCTGTGCTCTTGCCACCTCCCAGTGGTAGACTGCTTCTTCTTACCTGCTACGAACAATCCTTGTGGTGGGAAGCAGGTTACCTGCTACGAGCAATCCTTGTGGTGGGAAGCAGGTAGACTGCTTCTTCTTACCTGCTACGAACAATCCTTGTGGTGGGAAGCAGGTAGACTGCTTCTTCTTACCTGCTACGAGCAATCCTTGTGGTGGGAAGCAGGAGAATTCTTTGTTCTCAGCTTCAGGCAGGCCCTGTGTGTCTGGGACTTCAGGGTTGGGGTTTCCGCTCCTTTCCTTGGAGCTGAATTATCCTGCATATCTTTGGCAGAGCTTGTGTGCCTAGGGTTGTCAGGTAAAATACAAGATTCCCACTTAAATTTAAATTTCATGTAAACAATGAAGAGTTTGTTAACATCACTATGTCCCAAATATTGGAATATACTTATAGTAAAAATTATTTATTGTTCCACAAAATTCAAATTTAACAGTATTTTTATTTGCTAAATCTGGTAACCCTAGATGTTTGGTGTTTTCTACCCTCCCCCAGTAGTAGGAGGCCCAGTAGGGCTCTGGGACCAGGATTGTTTTCTTCTCTTCCGCAAAGGTTAGAGGGTTTCTTGAAAACATTCTTCCTCAGACATATGCATGTTCACCTGTGCCCTGGGACTGAATGTTTCCTGCTCCTCAAAGTGAATTAAAGCTTTAGTTCCACAGAAGAGAGGGTCTGGGGGGGACTCACGAGTATCCCGCAGTGACAGTGCGTTCCCAGTCCATGTCTGCACCACCGCGAGGCTCTTTCTAATCCTCCAGCTGCAGCCCTGAAATCTCTCTCGTGGGAATCTGGTGGAAGCCCGTGGAGAAGAGCCTGGAAGTGGCTCTCGTGAGGATCTGGTGGAAGCCCGTGGAGAAGAGCCTGGAAGTGGCTCTC
>NW_012102809.1:147931-157009 GCF_000951045.1 Mandrillus leucophaeus
TCTCGTGAGAATCTGGTGGAAGCCCGTGGAGAAGAGCCTGGAAGTGGCTCTCGTGAGGATCTGGTGGAAGGCTGTGGGGACAGCCTGGAAGTGGCTCTCGTGAGAATCTGGTGGAAGGCTGTGGGGACAGCCTGGAAGTGGCTCTCTGAGAATCTGGTGGAAGGCTGTGGGGAGAGCCTGGAAGTGGCTTTCTCTCATACTAGCTCATTCTTGGTTTCTAGAAATCTGTCTTGAAAGTTTATCTTCTTACCTACTTGTATGGTAGCTGGGGTTCTCTTTCTCCCATTTACCACTGGTAGACGAATGCTCAAATCCTTTCTACCCTTGGAAGGAATTGTCTTTTTTGGATTTGGAACTATTTGATTGCTCTATGACCTCAGGTGTTTGTGGAGCTCAGGAAAAGTTATAATTCTATGGTATATCTAGTTTTTACTTGTTAGAGTGGGGGCAATACTCTTGCCTTTCTGTATATTTTCAACTCCTTATCTGTCTTTCTTTATGAGTGGAAATCTCAATAAAGACATCATAAAACAGAGCTTTAAATGTATGCATTAGAATGTTCTTTAATTGATCTTGCAAAGTGCATAGGTTCCTCTGTTGTAATAAATAATAAAGATAGTGCCTTATCTTTAATATTCTCTAAATATATGTTAGGGACATTGTTTGACCAACAGTATAACTCCAAGGATGTTATTGTAAGGAACTTTCAGGAGGACTGAGAGCCATCTCTCTACGAGCTTGTCTCTCTTTCAAACTGTTCCATTCCTAAGGCTATCTGCTGAGCACAACTGGGGTTTCCAGAACTACCAAACTACTGGAAATGAGGTGCATGATAAAATAAATTATTGCAAGTTAAGATCGCATAAAACCATCTTTGAGGTTACTTATTTAGCACACATTGACTTTTAAAAATTATCTTTACAATTTAGGACATTGCATAGTTCACTTCCTCAATATCCGTTGCCTATTTAAGCTGACAAATTTGAAATGATAGATCAGAAAGAGGCATGCTGCATGACATGTATAATTCACTCTGCCAGTCAAATTTAAGAGTCGTTGCCTTCATCTGGCCTTTATGCCTAGTATTACCTTCCACTGCTGACAACAGACCTGGCAGTGGCTCTCAGAGAGGCGGCCTGTGAGGCTGGAGGCTGGAGGTTCAAGATGCAGGTGTGCGCAGAGCGCGTTTCCTCTGAGGCCTCTGTCCTTGGCTCATTCTCCCTGTGTCCTCACATGGGCTTCCCTCTGTGTCTCCGTGTCCTCACCTCTTCTTCTTGTAAGGACATTAGTCAGATGAGTCAGATTAGATCCAGGCCACCCTGATGGCCTTATTTGACCTGACTAACCAGAAGTAGCCATCACCGTCATATGGGTGTTCAGGTGAGAACCTCGGTATCTACCATGTCCACGTTGATTTTGCATTCAGCACTCCATCCTTTTTTTTTTTTTTTTTTTTGAGACGGAGTCTCGCTCTGTAGCCCAGGCTGGAGTGTAATGGCGCGATCTCGACTCACTGCAAGCTCCGCCTCCCAGGTTCACGCCATTCTCCTGCTTCAGTCTCCTGAGACTACAGGTGCCCGCCACTACACCTGGCTAATTTTTTTGTGTGTATTTTTTAGTAGAGATGGAGTTTCACTGTGTTAACCAGGATGGTCTCAATCTCCTGACTTCGTGATCCGCCCGCCTCAGCCTCCCAAAGTGCTGGGATTACAGGCTGAGCCACCGCGCCCGGCCTCAGCACTCCGTCCTCTCTAGCCACCTTTGTTTCAGTTTTGTGACTCCGCCGTCAGCTCTTCCTGGAAGACTCGCCTTATTCGTCCTTCACTCTTACCTTTTTATCTTCCGATGCTTATTTAAGTATTTTTTGCAAAATTAGAACTCAGCTGCTTTTAAAGTTATTAAAATAACATGCTTGTAGCATGTTATGTGCTTTCATGGTGGCATGTGCTTTCACTGCTCCCAAAGGTGGGACAAGTGACCATTTTCAGAGTGATCAAAATCTTGTGATTTTGCTGTAAGATACTCAACAAAATTTAAGTTATTGGGTTTGCTGTGTTTTCCCATGGAATTTGGCTCTGTCTTTTCTGCTTGGGTAACCCAGAGGCACCTGAAACTCAGGTGTCTGGGCAGCAATCATCATTTTCCCACTGAACAGGTTCCTCCTCCTCTGCTCCCAGCCTTTGGGAAGGGCGCCGCCATCCATGAAGTTCCCTAAGCCAGGAACCCAGAGGCACCCTTTGCGTCTTCCTCCTCCCCATTTCCCAAATCCAATGATTTCAAGTCCTGCACATCTCACAGTCTGTGGCTTCTCCCACCAGCACCCTTCAGTCCCTGCTTCCCCAGGGCCCATCTTTGGTTAAGGTCCTCATTATTTTTCACCTGGCTTTCTGTAAGTCTTCTGACTCATCGCCCCGCCTTCAGTCTTACTAGCAGTCTTACTGCTAGAATATGACATCCTCTAAACTGCCCTCAAGATGTTCAATCTAAAATCTGAATCCCTGGAAGCCTTCCCAAGCTCCCTGGGAGGAGTGTCAGCTTCTGGCCAGGCAGGAGAGGACGATCTTCATCTGTCCCTGCCTCCCTTCTGCTCGCTTCCTGCCTCTCTCCACACTGCACTCTCCAGTCCCACCCTGGTGCACCACCTTGGGTCCCCAGAGGTGCCCGTCTCTCTCGCCAGCACGCCTTTCGGTCTGCAACACCCTGCTCTGGAACTGCCCTTCACCCAGGCTTCCTCCTCTGGCTGAGGGCTTTCTCCTCATGGGATGCAGCCTGGACTGGTGGCTCTGGAGCCAGGCAGGCCTGAGCGTGGATCCCGGCTTAGCCATTTGCTCAGCCTCCCTGAGCCTAATGTTCCTATCTGCAAAAAGGAGAAAATAATACCAACCTTCCAGGATTTCTAGGAGGAATTAGAAATAGTAATAAATATCAGTGTGTGGTAAAAACGACACAGATACCTCTTATCATAGGCCAAGCAGGATTCTGAGTGTCTTCCTCGTATTAACTCGTGTGTTACTCCAGACTTCCTTCATGATTCACCTCCTCCATGCAGTCTGTCTTGATTTCTCAATACTTGACTGGACGCCTTTGCTGATTACTTTTTCCCTACCTGTTCACGTTCCCTCTCTCTTTGCCCCACAGGTGTCCTGGGAGCTTGGCGCATACGGAACACCCCAGTTGGACTCCTTTGCTGGCTTCCGGGTGGGTGTGGCGTTTGGATAAGGTTGAGAAAGTTCAGGGTGTTTCCTCCCCATGCTGTCCGTGATCAAGCTGTGTTTGTGGCAGCGGGTGTGTCCCTCCCTGTCTTAGTTTGCGAGGGCTGCGGTGAAGCACTGCAGACTCGGTGGCATAACCAACCACTATTCACGCACAGTCTGTGAGGCTGGAGGCTGGAAACTCAAGATACAGGTGTGCGCAGAGTGCATTTCCTCTGAGGCCTCTGTCCTTGGCTCGTTCTCCCGGTGTCCTCACATGGGCTTCCCTCTGTGTCCCCACGTCTTCTTCTTGTAAGGACGTTAGTGGGATTGGATCCAGGCCACCCCGATGGCCTCATCTGACCTGACTGACCTTCTGAAAGGCCCGATCTCCAAATGCACTCACGTTCTGAGGTGCTGGGAGTCAGGGCTTCATAGGAATTTGGGGAAGGGGGACCCAACTCAGCCCCTAGTGATTCCCACCTACTCCACAGGTGGCCCCACGGCTGTGGCTCCAGTGGTCACTGGGCTCCAACCACGCTGTTCTTCCTTTACCCCTTCAGGCCTGCGATGGTCACAGCTTCCCACTGTCTGGTCTCCAAGCCCAGGGTTCCTCTGGGTTCCCTCCACCCTGCCATGCTGTTCATGAAGTGACTCTCACTGAAGGTGCTTCCGCTGACTGACTGGAGTTTTGTTTGCTGCTGCTGGGACACCTGATGGTGCCTTGGCCGTGAGGACCTTGGGCCACTTTCTTTCTCCCGCCCTGAACACCTAGGCGTGCAGCTCTGTGCTCCCTGTGGAGATGCAACTTCCTTGGGGTAGAAACCATTCTTGCTCTTCCACCCTCAGGACCTTGCCCGGGGTCTGATGTATGTAGAGTGGGTGCCGGGCGTTTGGTTCAATGCCATCACTGACGATGGTTTCTGGCGCCACTGTCCCCAGCACTCTCTCCAGCCTCCCGAGCACTGAGTGTTGTGGACTAGGAAACAGCTCCCGGGGATCTCCTGCTCCCACTTCTTCCCCTACAGTCCTGCTCTGGTTCATCTCATGATGCTCAGAGAGACCTGCGAAGCAAGGCATCTTGACTCAGCCTCAAACTACCTTCAGTTTCTCCTGCTCCCGCCGTGACGGTCACCACCACCTCCCACTTTCCAGCACATCCCCGGACTCCAGCCTTTGTGTGGCTGCTCACATCCCTCCTCCCACGAGAAGCAGTGGCTGCTCTGGAGGGGAACTGAACTCAGCCTTCCGGGGGATATGCTCCAAATACCACGATACCATGGATACCGACCAAACACAAAACAGCTTGGAGCAGGAGTGGCGTTTAAGGTCCTGTTAGTTGCTAGACAGTGGAAAGGTAGGGGAGCCCCAGAGGAGGGAATCTGGACAGCACATATTTTCTGATTCTGTCACTTTGTGTGGCCGTGAAAAATCACCTAATGCCTCAGTTGCTCAGTGGCTTAGACTAGCGTCTCGTGATCTTCAAGGACCTTTCAAGCCCTACAGTTTGATTTTCTTCAACACACGTCAACTGTGACTTGCTGATTTAGCTCATTACCAACCATCCATCTCGCAGTGCTGAGTTTTCCTCAAGAAGAAAAGGTTTCCTTTCACAGGCTAAAACGTTCCCAAACCTGTATTCATAGAATTATGCCACTTTTATAGATTCGTAGCCTTTCTAAACTCAAAGGCTTTTCTCAGAAATGGTACTTGTGAGCACCCCATATAAAGGAGAAGGGAAGGCGTGGGGACAGTGACAGGCAGAAATTCACCAAATCAGCTGTGGCTTAGAAGCAGGAGCACAGCCATATGGCCCTTGCACTTGGCATACGGCACCTGCATCCCTCCCGACATACGGCCCCTTTGGAGGCGATGCTTCATAAACCAAGAGCTCCAGAACTGACCGAGACAGGCCAATCTTATATTCTTTGCCCTAAATAACAAAAGTTGTTCATCTGGAAACACACAGAGGTATGTATGTTTGAAATAACTTCACGGAAGTACAGAAAGGGAAGGATGCTTGTTTTCACGGAAAGGAAGAGCCAACTGAGCCAGTTCCAAGCATGCCTTCCTCTAAGCGCCCAAAGCAAATTTTACAAATTCAGAGTATACTTCATGACACGGAAATCATTTCCGTGTGGGTCCTTGTTTCCCATGGAGTTACAAAGCAACACTGAGTTAAGAGTGGGGCAGGTTTTCATTTCTGTATCCCCAGTTACTAGCACAATGCCTAGAACATACGAGGTTCTCAATAAATGTTGGTCGAATGAATTAAAAAGGGCCCTTAACGCTTGGAGATAGGGAATGCGCACAGGGCTCGTGAAACCCTGTTACCTGGGGAGTTACCGGGGCTGAGGGACGGTATGGAGGAGGAGACTTAAGAGGGGAAATTAAAAGTGATTAATTACCAACGCATCGATGCACTCAGCCTCTCCATTTTATCAAAATCTAACAACTTTTACGAGGCTGTCCATCTCCTTTTAAATAAATACTGTTTGAAGCCTTGGGATTGACTCAATTTAATGTTATAAGAAAAAGTTATTAGACTCTGATAGTTATTGTAAGATGTTTTCCAGGGAAAATATTCAAATAGAACCTGATACCTTATTGACTCGGTTGAGGAAAAGATCAAAATGTGTTTTTCTCCGTGAAGCAATCTTGACATTGAAGTTTCCTCAGCCAGTATTTCCCTTCTGGAAAGCATCAATTGCCCGGTCCAAGCCTTGAGTAGAAATTCGTTCCTGCCATGTGTTCCAAGCAGCTGAGGGTGCCTGGCCCTGCCCGGCAATGGGAGGCAGCTGCTCTCCTTCAACCTCTCACACAGGGAATTATTTGTACCTAAAGAGGATGGGGTTTAAATCATAACTGTCTTTTTCTCGTTAAAGCTAAAGTATATTTCACCAAAATATACCACAGTTATAGGGTAACCAACTGTCCCAGATTGCTCATGACTAAAGGGGTTCCTGGGACACAGAACTTTCAGTTTCAGAATCAGGAAAATCCTGGGCAAACCAGGACACGCTGGTGATCCATAGCACAGAGGCTTTTATACCAAATGGAAGAACCAAATTATGCCCCCTTTTAATGTGGCGACTAAACATTTTAGAAATAAGAAAATCTAACAAATTAAATAGAAAGTAACCGATACAACTAAAACCAGACATTTAAGAAAAGAGAAAAAGAAGGCCAAGGGATTATGAATGTTAAGTCTGTGACAGAGTTGCACTTAATCCACAACTAGAAGAAAGCATGTTCTGTTTCCAAGGAGCTGTTCTGCGAGCACTTGATCAGACGTCTTACTTCCACAGCCCTGTGATACTCAGATATGTAATGTTACCAATTAGAATCAACACTTACACTGACTCGGAAGTTCTAGAGTTGCTATTACTTAAAAAACATACTTTTAGACCAAAAAGAAGCTTCGTACCGTGGCTCGGGTAAAACGCCAACAATGCTGAGAGCTTCCTGCCCCTTTGGCTTGGTGGTTATCACAGCAACAAAAACAGTGACATTTTGAAAGCAAAAGTTTATTTTAAATTGTACATATTTTTAAAAGCACTACAGTAAGATGTCCACATATCTGTCTTATATATCAGTTATCTCTCTGCCCATCACTGCACCTGCCCACCTGTTAAGCTGCCCTGTAAACCTCAACAAGCAGGAGGGGAACTGCCATTTAAAAGTTACGTTTTCTGTCTGTAGAGATAAAGATCTCATCTCACCTTTAAGACAGACTGTGGCTTTGCTTGGGAAAAATTACCATCGTGGACACTTTAATCACATCAGAGGTAAGATAGGTACTGCTTTGTATTTTGGGGAATGAGGGCAGATAAACTGTTGTCATTTAAGCCAAATATAAATGATTTTAGATTGACACATTGTTCTAGTCTGTTCAGTAATGCAAACTGTGCATGGATGAAACAGGGCAAGCTTAGCCCCAGACTTTTCTGCCCCCCTATTTTTTGCAAGGGGCATATGAGAGATGAGAAAGAAATCTATCCCAGCCTTGTGTGATCATGCTGCAACGGCTTGAGCCTCTTCCCAGCAGTTGTCCATGTTAGTTGTTGTTTGCGGGGTCTGGAGTTGAGGCCCCATGCAGAAAGGGCACACAGGTATGCAGAGAAGGTGAAAAGCACAGGTCAGACTGGGCGCAGTGCTCACATCTGTAATCCCAGCACTTTGGGAGGCCAAGGGGGGTGGATTGCCTGAGCTCAGGAGTTTGAGAGCAGCCTGGGCAACATAGTGAAACCCTGTCTCTACTAAAAATATAAAAAATTAGCAGGGAGTGTTGGCATGCTCCTGTAATCCCAGCTACTGGGGAGACTGAGGCACGAGAATCACTTGAACCCAGGAGGCAGAGGTTGCAGTGAACCAAGACCGTACCACTTCACTCCAGCCTGGGGGACAGAGTGAGACTCTGTCTTAAAAAAAAAAAATGCACGGTCAACCTTCACTTGAAGGCCAATGGTCAATGGTATTCTCACGAGTAAACATGATATCCTGGTACCAGGTTGTTGCTTCAGATGAGATTGTCTCATCTGGGCAAGGACAGCTCCTCGCCTGCAGGCCAAGTGGTGTTTGGTCAAAACAAAACAAAACAAAAAAACCCAGCAAGTTCTCTGTTGTAAAGAATAGAGAAAATGATTCTGGGTCCATCATCTAGCCTGAGGAGCCCTCGATATGTGATGATTTTCTCAGAATTCACAGGGTTTTCTTGATGAATAACTAATCAAAAGAATGATAAATATTAACACATGAAACCCAACGGAGAGTTTATAATGACAGTGTTATATCATGTCATACGAAACGGACTTCCCCTCTCATGGTAAGTGAAATTTCTCATGGGACATTCCATTCTCTCAGGAAAACCCCTGCTCCCTGTAGCCCCCTACCCAGACATTTTTTAGTGTCTTCAGACCCACTTCAATTTCAGTTTTGCATGAAAGAGTGAATAACGAACACAAACAAAAGCAGGGCAAAGCCCTGCACTGGGGAAGAACTCAACAGTGACACACAGCAGGCAGGCAGAAGCATCTCTGCAGAGGGCCACCCTAGCCCAGTCGCTTCTTTGAGCTGGGGCTTCCCTTGCTGTCCTCCCTTCTGTCTTCACTTCTGGACTGCCCCCTGGTCCCTGCAGGAGTTTGAAGAAGCAGAAGTGTGCCTCAGAGAGGGTGGCTGGCGGTGCAGGTGCAGCAGGCGCAGATGGTTAGGACTCTCTGTGCAGACACCTCTGGTCCCTTTCCTGCTGTCCACGAGACTGCAGTCCACATGATCATTTTGAACAAGATTTTAAGAGAGTTGGAGACCTCAGAAAGAGTACCACATCCAAGGCAAATGGTAAGACCTTCCGGCCATGTCTCCTTTTGCCCAGGCGAGTTAGGCTGAGAAAGCCCAAGCTCTGCCTCACAGGAGTCCTGCCAGACACTGATGAAAATGATGATTATTCTCCTGAGATTAAAAACGCATTCGTGGTTCAGCTTTTGTTAATTGTTTTGGACTGGAGTCATTAACCATAAAATGTTGTTTTTGTTTTGTTTCGTTTTTAAACCATGGAAAGTTTTAAGGGCCTAGTTTGTTGTCCCAGGTAGAGCTTCCTTTGTAGACACAGAGAAGTACATGGGCCAAGTCAGACCATTCCACACATGGAAAATCAATGTAAGCAACTTCCATCATGGCCATGCGTAAGTCAGGCATGGTTTCTTAACCAAAGATCAAAGAACAACATATGCCAAGAGGCAGAACCACAGAGAGTGTTGTGCTCTGCCAAGTACGGCTGTGGCTGCAGACCAAGGGGTGGAGTACAGCAATACGTGGAAGCATTGTGTGCGAGGGCTCCCTCCTCTCTCTTCCCTTCTCATCTTCTCTGTCTCTCTCTCTCCTCTCTCTC
>NW_012102809.1:158544-161791 GCF_000951045.1 Mandrillus leucophaeus
TGGCGGGAACCCGGGAGGCGGAGCTTGTAGTGAGCTGAGATCTGGCCACTGCACTCCAGCCTGGGCGACAGAGCGAGACTCCGTCTCAAAAAAAAATAAAAAAAATAAGAATTCTGCAGAGAACTAACATGATCTATTAGTGTAGATTTAGCGGGTTATTGAAGAGAGGGGGTTGGAGACATTTCTGACTGTCATGACTGAGAGGGTGCTACTAGAATGCAATGAGCAGAAGTCAGGGATGCTTCTGAATATTCTGCAGTGCACAGGACAGCCTTCTAGAACAAAAATTTATCCAGCCTCAAAAGTCAGTTTTGCCGAAGTTGAGAAACCCTGGACTGTAATATGTTCAAGAGGCCAATGAAGATTACATAATTACTTCTCTGTTGGGTAGAGGTTAATCTCAATGCTCTGAAATTATCACTAACACCTACAATGATTTGGCTAACTCTAATGGTTGAGCTTCTGTTTGTGGGCTTTTATACACCGCCACCTTAAAGTTTAAGGTTACTGCTCACTAAACACACCATTAACCAGTTATCCTTAACCATGTGTAAGTACGGACTCAGCTGTCCTACGCACTCTGTAGACCATTCCTCATTGTGCACACATGAAGGCTTTACCTGTTTTGGAGTTGTTGCCAAAATTTGTGATGTTGATAGTACTGAGAGGAAGAAAATAGCAAGAAGAAAAGTGGAAGTAAAAATCTTATGTAGTGTGAAAATCCACTGGGCTTGTGATGCCTTAAAATTTTATGAGTGAGATAAAGCACAAATGAATAAAGATTCTACTTTGGATGTGAAAAATGTCGGCTTTGTTGAAGACTTTCCTCTCTTCCTTTCTTTCCATAATCAAGAGCTAGAGAGTAAAAGTTATAGAACTACAAGACGTGAACATTGGGAATTATTATTATAATAAAGAGAGGTGTTCCAGGGTTAGGGTGGAGGAGAGTACAGGGAGTCTCTTGTGGGAAACTCCCGAACCCCACAAAATCAGTAACTTTTTTTTTTTTTGAGACGGAGTCTTGCTCTGTTGCCCACACAGAAGTGCAGTGGCACAGTCTTGGCTCACTGCAGCCTCTGCCTCCTGGGTTCCAGCAATACTCCTGCCTCAGCCTCCTGAGTAGCTGGGATTACAGGCACACCCCACCAAGCCTGGCTAATTTTTGTATTTTTAGTAGAGACAGGATTTTGCCATGTTGGCCAGGCTGGTCGAGAACTGCTGACCTTAGGTGATCCACCCACCTCGGCCTCCCAAAGTGCTGGGATTGCAGGCGTGAGCCACCATGCCCAGCCAAAACTAATACATTTTTTTAAAAAAATCTTCCTCGTCTGACTTCTGGTGTTAACAGTCTCCTCTCTTCTCATTTAACCAAAAATAAAAATTTGAGATTTTGATAGCAACTCTGGGCATGTGGACCTTTTAGGACCATACTGAATGCTGATTTTGACTGTAAGGAGGAAGCCATGGCAGGTTCTGAGTTTAGGGGGAATTGCCAAGCACATGGTCCAAGCTGGAGAAATATATCTATAAGAAGAGTATGAATAAGAGAAGAAATATTCCAAGCGGATGACAGAAGAAAAAAATCGGTATGAATTTGTCATTCATGGTCAAGTACCAGTTTATGAACTGGTTGTGTTCTTAAACATTCATCTGACTGTTGGATGAACAGCCCAAGGAGGGCAGAGGGCTGCAGAAGTAATTCATTGGTTGCTGGATAGAAGCTTCAAAAATTCACAGTTTAATGGTCTTGTTTTAAAGAGAGGAAAGAAAAAAAGCTAGATCAGAAAAGTTGATCATCTTGCTCAAGACCTCCTTAAGAGTTAGAAACAGAGGCTGATTACGGGATTCCCCAGGCAGTCCACTAACTATTCTGTGTTGTCTCTAAGCAGGAAGGCGGTAAAAAGTTACTTAATGGCAGTGTGTGGCAGAGGGGAAAGCAGGCTGTCCAGGTGACTGAGAAGCAGGCGGGAGAAGAGGAAGTGAAGGCAGTGAAGAAGGAACACGCTCCCAAAACAAGAGGCAGAAAGGGCACTCTGGGTCTGGTCCCATCCTACCCACAGAAAACATGCAAGCCCATACTGAGTGAGGGCTTTCTACACGGAGGGTTTTGATACCATTTCTTGCCCAGAAGATATGGTGTACAAAGACAGAAATGGCGACAGATGGAGTCTACAAGCTCTTTCCAAACGTTCACATTCCTCAGAACTTCACCTGTTTTCTCAGCCACAAGAAATTATTAATTTATTTCACAGATATTTACAAAATCACTATTTTGTGCTAGATTCTGTCCCAGGCCACATGGCTGTAGTATTGAATAAGACAACTTTTTTTTTTTTTTTTTTTGTAAATCTGAAAGTTGCTGGCTAGTGAGACAGATAAAAAGAAAGCAAGTACATATATTTTCCGATCAATAATACTGAGTAATATGATAGTGACTGGAGGACCCACCTGGAACTGGGTGGTTAGGAAAAGCCTCTTAGGAGAGATGGCATTTGGGCCGATACCTCAGAGATAAGAGGCAGCTATGCAGAGACCTGGGGATCCAGGTGCCTGGATAGTGAGCACAGCGCAGCAAGCCTGACAGGTTCAAGGAACACACAGGAGACCAGCATGTCTGTAACTCGCTCGGCAAGAAGATAAAACGAGGTCGGCAGGAGTGAGCCAGGGCACATCAGACTGATGCATGTACTCATTCAGCAAATATTTATTAAGCACCTACTATGTTCAGGACATTGTTGAGGATACATACATTAAAAAGAAAAAATACCGGCTCAAGGATTCTGTCCCCGGAGAGAAACTTAGAATTTACGAACGTTGACAGAATGCCCAGAACAATTCTGCTACAGGTTAGAAATTGATCCGTTCCAGACAGCAGCACGATGCAGACATTCAGGGGCACACATCGTCCAAGGCCGTGGGGTCTGCGGTCAGAGATCCAGCCATCTGCTCCCCCAGCGTAGGGAGGTCAGGCCTCCCGGGGGTGAGTCACGTAGCCCACCTCTCCCCACCCGCGAGCCTTCTCGGTCTCGGTGCACCGGGCAGGGCCGCAGGAAATCCCCCGGCCTAAATCTGTCGCCCTCAGAAAACCCAGGCAGGGGAGCCCCCAGAGACCAGGCCTCTGATTAGCACCTGATTCACGGAGGCAGCCAAGGCAGGGTAGCGACTGCTGGTAACCGGCCCCCGGAGTCGCCCCGGGGGAAAAGGCCAAGGGGCTCTGGGCACCCCCGACCTTGGAGCGGGCTCGAGA
>NW_012102809.1:163101-164483 GCF_000951045.1 Mandrillus leucophaeus
TCTCATCTTCTCTCTCCTCTCTCTTCCCTTCTCATCTTCTCTGTCTCTCTCCCTCCTCTCTCTTCCCTTCTCATCTTCTCCCTCCTCTCTCTTCCCTTCTCTTCTTCTCCCTCCTCTCTCTTCCCTTCTCATCTTCTCTCTCTCTCTCTCTTCTCTCTCTTGTCTCATCTTCTCTCTCCTCTCTTTTCTCTTCTCTTCTCTCTCTCTCTCTGTTGAGTGTGCCCTATGTCTGTTTCAGAAACAAAAGACAACAGGATTCTGGTTTCTCCTAGAGAGCCGTCTCACATGGAAACTACATTGCTCAAGAAAAGGAAACATGAGGAGATGGCAGCATTGATGGAGTCTCATCAAAGGATGAATTATTTGTGATCCTTATGCCTGGACAAATTCAATGGCCTCCCAGATGTGTTTCTTTCCTAAATGGACAAACATCTACATGGTTCCCCTCACACTAGGAACTATTTTAGATGCTGGAACTATTTTAGAAACTGGACCAGTTTTAGATTAACAACTGGTCCCTGCCCTCAGGCAGCTACCATTTGGGGGAAAACAATAGTTGTCCTGAGAATACACAGGCATACATGTTCTGACCTGCAGGCTGATAATAATGTGACCTCCAAGTTTTAGGAACCAGGGCTCTGTCTTATTTCCCCTTTGCTTGACACTGTTTTATAATCTGCCTGGTAACTTCATTCCTGCAAGCCTCTGCCAATCCTCCCAGGAACTCTGTCCACAGACTTTTGTTGACTCCCAACTAAATGCCTGACAACATTTTCCCTTTACCTCTCCCAGATTCTCTGCCCTCCTGCTCACTTACCTGGACATCCATTCCTTTTGCTGCTCTTCCCTGACCCCACACTCTCCAGATATCTGTGCTGAGATCTGAGCCCCCCAAATCTCTTAAGTGAAAGGAGAAAACCATGTTCGTAATCAGAAGACTGCTTGGAAGACTGGAAATTGTGACCTTTGAAGAGCTGAGGTCGTACACCACAGGGGCCCATCCTCATGGTCAGGCTGCTCTGCATGGCCCTGAGAACTCAGGTATTCAACTGGGCCACCTCTGTCTGGACAGTGCTGGAGAAACAGAGAAAATGTTTTGTGCTTTTGCTTCCATAATTCCAGGTTCCACCTTTTTTCTTCTTTCTACAATTCATCAGATTCTAGCTTTCTTTTACTTTTAGTCATGCTTTGGCTAGATTAGCTCCTCATTTTAGCTTCTTGTTCTGAATTTGTTAATAATGAACAATTGTGGCTTAAGAATTCTGCAGAGGCCGGGTACGCTGGCTCAAGCCTGTAATCCTAGCACTTTGGGAGGGAGGCCGAGACGGGCGGATCCCAAGGTCAGGAGATCGAGACCATCCTGGTTAACATGGTGAAACCCC
>NW_012102809.1:169858-193619 GCF_000951045.1 Mandrillus leucophaeus
CGCCTTCGCAGCCGGTGCGTGTCTGAGGCTGGAGCGAGTCGCGCGCGTCGAGAGCCTGGACACGTTCCGCCGGGAGATCAGCTGAATGGATGTGGTTTCTTTTTTCCCCTCCTCTTGGCTCCCGAACTGCGCCCTGGAAGCGTCACCCCCCACACATCGTTAGTGAACGGGCGTCCGCTGTCATTTCCTCTTTCCCCTCAGAGTCTGCGGCCGCCCGTGGGCGCAGATAGTTTTTCTGTGGACAGAGAAGTTAGCGGAGTCCTCAGCCCTGAGCTGTTTCTAGATCAGTGGGAAGCGGAGGAAAGGTTCGGAGCGCGTTAGCTGGTGTGACGCTGCGACGAGGGCAACCTGTTGCTGGGGGCTTGCCCCACGGGGCCTTCTAGAAAGTCTGCGCTGCTCCCTTTGTCCCGTCAGTGTCTGGGCCGCACCCCGGGTTCGCTGTGTCCCGCACCTCCCTTCCCAGCCCGTGGGATCCCTTTCCTGTCCACGGACGCTGCCAGATGCCGGCTCCGGCGGCTGGGAGTTGCCGGGGTGTGTGCGTGTGAACCACAAGGTTCAGGATTTTGTTACTTGGTGCTGGGCTGGTTTCAAGGAAGGAGTCACCAGACTGTACAGAGCCCACAACACAGACAGTAGCTTTTTGCAGGTCTTTGAATGGCCCTGGATTGGATGAGTCGTCTTTCTGCTTCACTTTGTCTTTGCGCTCCGCCCACCCGCAGCTCTGCACGCTGTCGGCTTCCACACTGCGTGGGGATGGCAGTGCGGCTGTGTTTTCGTCCGTGTCCCTCAACACGGGGTCGGCAGTGGTTTGGGAGTTTGGGCCGGAGTGTTGCAAATGCGGATTCCCGGAAGGGGAGATGCAGTGGGGAGTCAGTCCAGGGAAAACCTAACTTTTCCCGTGCCCATGTCATGTTTATTGTGTCCTGGTTACTCAGTTTGTGAAAGAACTATTGTGTGTTTGGGGCCTGCATACCAATACTGAGGTATTTTGGTAAACAGAATTGTATTCACTTTTTTTTTTTTTTTTTTTGGCGAGTGATCAAGTTTGGAAACAGACTCTCTCTCTCGGCTAAATACTTGTATTATATTCCCATGAGCACTGGAATCCATCGCACCGCGAGCCTTCTGCCTTTTAAATTAAAACAACAATAAAGATGGCCATCGTAAGTTTGTGGGCTCCGTTTGCCTTGCCATTGATGACGGCGGTATCTCAGCTTTCCTTTGGTTATTTCTACAGTTTTTCCCACTTGAGCTGTTCCCTCTCCACCGTTTTCAGCATTAAACTTATAGTATTTGTGTAATACAATTCAAAAAATATATTTAGGAATACAGATGGTTGCCTAAGGGATCAACGTTATTTTCATGCTTTTCAACAAAAGCAGTAATATTCGTACACTTTTTACCTTTCAAAATGGGTAATAAATTGCTTGACTTTTAGTATCTTGTGAATAGAGACTCACAGTGTATAAATGAAGAAATATATGTATAGAGAGATTTAGAGACTTCTCTGCTTCAACGCTTATTATGTACATACTATGAGCCAGGTGTTGTGCTAGTGGGTGGGGAGGCAGGAAAAGGGAGTGCAGTGGTAAATGACCCAAAAATCCTTCACAGAACCTTCAGTATAGATCAACGCTTGTCCAGCACTAATATGATGCGAGCCATGTATATAACTTAAAATGTTCCAGGAGCCACATTAAAAAATAAACTGGTGAAATTAATTTTAATAATATATTTTATCTAACAATATATTAAAACTATTGTTTCAACATGTAACTAATATATAAAATTATTCATGGAAGTTTTCATGTTTTTTATGTCTTTGTGAAAGGAAAAATCTCGGGATCCCCAGATCACTTATATATTCAAAGCATAGCATGTATTTTATACCTAAATCACGTCTCATTTTGGACTAGCCACATTTGAAGTACTCAATAGTCACTGTGGCTGATGGCTGCTGTGTTGCACAACACAGGGTGTGTATGTGTGTGGGAGTGAGAGAGAGAGAGAGAGAGAACACAAGGTGGGGAGGAGTAGAGGCTCCAGAGGATAACAGGCAATTTCAGAAAAGTGGGGAAAGCAGAAGATGGGATGAAAGTGACCTAGAAGGGGCATTCAGTCCAGGCAAGGAGTCCTGCTGCAGTAAACATGTTTACGTGAGATCAGGAGGAACTACCCCAAATCACAAGGTTAGTTCGTGGCAAAGTAGATTGCTGGAGGCCAGTGAGTTAAGAGCCTTAACCAGAACTTTTCACATATTACTGTGTGACTTGGAACGAGGCTTCGTATTTTTCCCATCTGTAAAAAAAAAGAATGTTGATTTGCAGAATCAGTGGAAGGTGCTACCCCTAGAAATCCTTTTCTAAGAACATTTATAAATATGTGCAATGCCTCGGAAACTAACGTAACTTGGAATGTGTGTGCCCTGAGGTTACTGGGACAAGATTTCTTTCCAATCTCATACGCATTGGTCATTTTTGGCAAAAGAACATTTCTGGTCTAAACAGTGCAGGCTCCATTCTGACTGCTTTGGGAGAGCAGTTTCTATTATTTCACATCCCCATGATGGCTCTTCTTGTCGGTACATTCCGGTCTCCTGTATGGCAAAATACTGTGCCAATTCCCATTAGGTATACACAGCAGATTATCAGAAGATGGAAGGGAAAAAGCTTTTGTATTCTAGAAAATTAAAGATCAGGAAATGAAGGCAGGACCGGGTGCGGTGGCTCGTGCCTGTAATCACAGCACTTTGGGAGGCTGAGGCAGGTGGACTGCTTGAGTCCAGGAGTTTAAGACCAGCCTGGGCAACATGGCGAAACCCTGTTTCTGTCGAAAATACAAACAAGCAAACAAACAAAATCAGCTGAGTGTGTGATGGCTTGCATCTGTAGTCCCAGCTGCTTGGGAGGCTGAGGTGGGAGAATCACCTGAGCCCGGGAAGTCTAGGCTGCAGCGAGTCGTGACTGTACCACAGCACCCCAGCCCTGAGCAGCAGAGGGAGACCCTGTTTCAAAAAAAAAAAAAAAAAGCAACACCATTGTGAACCATCTGTTTTTTTAACACTTTATAAAATCTCAGCCTCACAATAGCCCTATAAGGTCAAACGACCTTATATTTGCCCAGATTGGGGAATGGAGATTTGGAGAGGTTAGGTAAGATAAGGTCCAGTGCTAGGCAGGGCGGAACTGGGTTTGGACCCCAGTCTCTACTGATTTTGAGGATAGGAAAAGTCTGTCCTTTGAGCTGGGTGCCAATTCATCCCAAGTCAGTTTTAAAATTCCTAAAAAGTAATTTGAAAAGCTCCTCATAGCTTCGATTACTTGTCAAATAGCCAAAATCACCTCTCTTCCTTCATGTTTGACATTGATAAGGAAGGGGGTAAAAGGCAGCAAAACCAAAACTATTTTTTTATTGTTTCTGTTTGTGTGCAATTCCTAGGCAGATGCCCCACGCTGGCCAAAATTATAATCGCCAGTGAGTTTATGGTGTGTTTTGAGTACGTTACCACGTAGAGTAAGCCACAACGCCATGAAGCAGGTCCTGTTATTTCCGTGCCTGTTTTCTTGATGTACACAGAGATTAGGGAACTGCCAGGGTCACCCAGCTGGTGGGTAGCAGAGCCGGGACTCGAAGCCACAGTGGCTCAGCCACAATGCAGAGTGCCTCTAAGATACTCGTCTGCTGAGATGTTCGTCTAGTAAATGTCTCTGGTAAGATTAGGGTTAAAGTGAGCAGGGTGTTGCATGCAAATGTCGTGTTCCTGTGGAGCCTTTGAAAACTCCTAGTTGACTCAAAGTTCTCTCGAGTCTGAACCCTCAAATCTTTTGGGGGAGAGCCTGTAAACAAAACTCCTGTCCTCACTGTCTACTTATTAGTCTTAAGTACTACAATACCCCATTAAAAACAAAACAGCGACTGGTCTCTAGCCAAACATTATGTCAGAGAAGGCTGCCCGAAATGCTTCTCATGTGCCAGCAGTCTTTATCTTGATCAGCCTCAAAGTGGGCTGAAGCCTCGCGTTCTAGGGCAGGATATGAGGACCCTCTGGTTGGCATCTTGCCCTCCACTGACTGCCAGGGTTCCTTCAGCTCATCAAGCATCCGGCCTGCCTGCTCTTGTGGCCTCTTCCTTCCTCCCTGCTGTGTGTCCTCTGAAAGCACCCTGCCTGGTGGGAATGGCTGCCATCCTGTACTTCTCCCTGCCTGGTGGGAATGGCTGCCATCCTGTACTTCTCCCTGCCTGGTGGGAATGGCTGCCATCCTGTATTTCTCCCTGCCTGGTGGCAATGGCTGCCATCCTGTACTTCTCCCTGCCTGGTGGGAATGGCTGCCATCCTGTACTTCTCCCTGCCTGGTGGGAATGGCTGCCATCCTGTACTTCTCCCTGCCTGGTGGGAATGGCTGCCATCCTGTACTTCTCCCTGCCTGGTGGCAATGGCTGCCATCCTGTACTTCTCCCTGCCTGGTGGCAATGGCTGCCATCCTGTACTTCTCCCTGCCTGGTGGGAATGGCTGCCATCCTGTATTTCTCCCTGCCTGGTGGCAATGGCTGCCATCCTGTACTTCTCCCTGCCTGGTGGGAATGGCTGCCATCCTGTATTTCTCCCTGCCTGGTGGGAATGGCTGCCATCCTGTTCTTCTCGGGAAGCCTCTCATGGTGCTGGGAGGCCTCACTTCAGTGGGTGCGTCTTGTTCCCTTGGGGAGCCCACTGTTGCTGAGAGGGGCTGGCTACCAAAAAGCCTGACCTGGGAAACCTCCGCCTCTCTGCTGCTTCACGGCTGTGATCTTGAACAAGTCACTTAGATGTTTCTCAGTGTCAGGATTGTTTTCCTTCCTGGATTCGTAGATGTGTAGAACTGAAAGACCTTAGGAGGTTAGCCAATCCAATCTCCTCCTCCCTGGCTCTGAAATGAGGGTAATGATACCTTCCCCAGTTACTACTTGAGTTACTGGGAGAAGCAAATGGGAATTTATTAGAACACACTTTTCCAAACTGTAAAGTTCAAATACAGTCTGTTTTGAGTATTCTTGGATGTGACTGACACTTGTTTGAGGATGGCTTTTGCCCTGTTAGGAAGATGAGGGAGTGTAGTTGGGAAAGGATTATAATTCAAGGGGAATATGTTCCCTCTAGGCACAGACCGGTGTTCCTCAACGGCTGCTCCTGTAGACATTTCAAGATAATTACTTGTGCGACTGCCCTGTGGATTATGAGAGGTTTAGCAACATCTCAGATCTTCACCCAATAGTTGCCAGTAGCACCTCCTCCCCACCTGTGACAACCAAAAATGTCCCTGACGTTGGCAGATATCCCCGGGGAGTGAAATCATCCCCAGTCGAGAACCACTATTGAGGGTTCTTCCTCTCAGAATTTCCTGAGGCCTGTGTGGTCTGGAACTGGAGAGTTAGCAAAAGGTGGAATAGGGCTACAGGGTTGAGAAGCTGTATTTTCATATGGGAAGGGACTGGAAGGTCAGGCACTTTTGTGCCGCTAAATTCATGTGTTTCCACCTGGCGGCAGGTGACTTGGTTGCCTGCATAGTCCAGTCATCCATCCATTCACCTGTTCATGGTATTATTATTGAACACCTGCTATTGTCAAGGCACTGTGTTAGATCCTGTAGTGGGTTGTTAGTATGAAAGACACGAAGACCCCGCCATGCAGATTAGTCCCAGGCAGCTTGGAGAGGAGCCTCCTGCAGGAAGTGAACACTCAGCCGCTGCTGCAGGACTGACTGACAGATGGCCACGTGCTGGTGGGCTCTGGTTCCTTTCCTGTACACCACCCCCCGAGGGCTCTCTTTTCTCCATTTAATATTACATTTTTGTTTCATGTTGAAGAGCAGATGTTAAAGGCAGTGTTCTAAGGGCCCAGGAGAATATTCTCATATTCTTCCCTTTTTATATGCAAACTGGTTAAGTCCATGGCCAAATGGCATTTAAAAAGTCTGTGTGACATTTAACCCTTCAAGGAATCCACCAGAGTTTTTCCCCTTCATCCCTGGCTTTGAAACCCAGAAAGTCCTTTCTGACATAGAAAGAATTAAGATTCCACCGCCACCCCACCCCACACACGGCCTTCTGCGGCTGCTTGCTCAGGAATTTACTTCTCAACATCAGTTTGGGTGGGGTTCTTAGATTCCATGCATCCTGAAGGACTAAAAGAAATGTTTAAAAAATAAACTCAAAATATTTCCTGCCTTAGAAGCAGTATTCTTTTGTGCTTAAGTGCGTTTTTGTGGCTGAGGATTTGTGTTTTTGCATTCCTGTGAAGCTGGAGTTAGCACAGTGTGACACGTGGGTGTGAAGCTATCCGTCAAGAGGAACCATCAAGCATGGAGAATCTTTAGGATGATTTCAGAGCATTTCTGCAGAAGGGTTCTGCCTATATTATCTATGCCCAGACAGTCTTGTAACAGAAAACAGGAATCTTTGACCTGCAGAATGCCAGAGACCATCTTCCTCTGTGGCCTGTGCTGTTTCATCACCGTTTGTTCACTGACTTCCTCTCAGTGTGTTCGACTCTGGGCAGGTTTTAGGGACACATTAGGAGACAAGACAGATGCAGCCCCTGCTGCAAGATCAATCCGAAAGTCAGGAAATGAATAAAGCCATTTAGCCACTGATAACTGCGGTGAAGAAAATAAAACAAGGCGATATGAGAGAGAGAGTGCCGGGGAGTTCGGTGGTCAGGAGAGACCTCCCTGGAAATGGTCATCTTGTGGGAGGCTGCTCAGGACCAGCGTCCCCAGCGCAGGGAAAGGACAGTTTCAGAGGCCCGAAGAGGATTAGCGTCAATTCTGTGCTTTTTACTTTAGCGTAGTGGGACATTCCCGAATTGCGTTTACAAACTCTTTTTTCCGACTTGGCCTGGCTTTCTACCAGGTGGTCATGATTTCATTTTCTCCCTGTGTTTCTTGCTTCTGGCTTGAGCTCAGCTCCTGCATGGGCTGACTGGTCAGCCGGGTTGTACCAGATGAACACCTTGTTTTTCCCAGGTCTCCTCTGCTGGAAAGTTACTTGATTTTATTTCATGTTCTCTTTCTCTGTACTCGGATTACCAGCAACAAAAATATTGTGAAAGTAGATGGGTCAAAATTTTTGTGATTTCCAGGTTGAAAGCCCACATCAGGGTCCGTGGTGGTAAGCAACAGCATCCAAACGTGGTTACCTTGGGTAGAACAGAGCAGAGCAGACAGCCTGGTGGCTGGAGAGCCAGACTCGGGGCAACCTTGGCGGGAGCAGATGCTTAAACTGGTCACTGAGAGCATTTCTGGGGCTACTGCAAGATGCTGATGCTGCAGCCAGTGGGCTCTGAAGGTACCAACAGCCCTGCTGCCTCTGTTGCCAAAGAGGACACTCCAGGCTGTCCCTGCCGTCGGCGAGCAGACTTGTCACACACGGGGCACACCCATGTAGCAGCGAAGGCTCATGTGAGCAGGTGTCCGGCTTTGGCAGCTTCTGTACTAAGAGCCGGGCTCTGCTTCCCACCCAGACTCCCTGGGCCCAGGAGATCCCCAAACCTAGGAAAGGGTTTCAGAGACTGGAAAACCAATAAAATAAATGGCCATTATAGGGTTTGTGATTTTCGAGCATACCCAGGAGATAAAGGACCCCACACAGTGGGAACTTCTTCTCTGTTTAGAACGATTATTTGGGGCAAAGAAAGTGCTATTGCAAGGTGGGACCAGTAAGGGGTATTGGGAGAGTGGGGGTGACCTGGCTCGGCTGGACGTGAGAAGGAAGTTAGGGGAACCCTTCAGAGATACGTTGGAGCCAACGTGCGAAAGCCATGCTGAATATGTATTGAATGTTTGGCCTTGATTTTTTAAGTAAAAGGGTTGTCACTGAACATTTTGAGGTAGAAAATCACCCAGGAAGAATATGGCTTTAGAAAATTAATTTGATAGGACAGAGGAGTGAGTTCAGTGTTTACTACTGTAACCCCCGTGGGAACTGAGGCTCTGGGCAAGGCCGAGGAGGGATACCGTGAGGGTCTTCTAATTCCCGGGAGGAGGGGAGCGGAGAATTGAGAGAGGTGCCACAGTGGTGGGAGCCCCAGGTTTTCCATGCGGGGTGACTGGGAGAAGGTGGCATCATCGGGGCAGGAGGACTCGACACGGGGGTGGGAAAAGAGTGGTTTGCTCGAGATGGTTCTGCAGCAAGCCGGGCTCCAGACGGTGAATTTAGGAGTCAGAACATCACGGTTCTACAACATTAGAATGTGGAGATGGTCTACTCTCATGCCCTCATTTAATTTTAAAGATAATATAAAATTTATTAGTTTGTGTTTAGTAGAGAAGACAGTAGATGTACAAAGAAAAAAAGCAAAGATGGGCTGTAATCTGTTTTCCAAATAATCCCTCTTGATTTAAAAAAAAAAAAAAAAAAAAAAAACCACCATAAATTGGCATAGTGCATGCACAGGACTAGCGTGTCAGGTGGTGTAGGCAAGCTCAGAGAGAAATGCAGAAGCCCCCCTCTGGGAGCCCGCCATCGCCATCACGGAGGTGCGCATGGTGACGAAGGGAGTGTGCTGCGCACAGCTCTACCTTTCCTGTTTTTCATACCATTTTCAAGATGTATTAAGTTAAAATGCATGAGATTGTCTTCCTCACAGTCCCACACATCTTAGGCATCTTAGTAGTATTTCATTTCATGGCACCTAACTCAGAGTCTGGATAGCAGCCAGTGGCCACAGTGTCCGCTGTGCAGGGCCATCTCCTTGCACTGGCCCCTGCCTTCTCTCCACCTCTCTCCCACTCCTCCCCAGTAGAGACAGGACCCTTTCTCCAGGCTGACTGTTCTGTCCCCTACCTGTCTGCCCGCTCCTCTTGGGCTGCAGTTCCCCTGAGTGCCACGGTCCCCAGGAAGCCCTCTGTGACCCCAGAGTGATCAGGTCACCTCCACTTTCCCTACGTGAGCTGCTCCGTGAGGGCAGGGCCCTGTCTCCCAGTCACACCAGTACCCCGAGTGTGCAGCGTTGTGCCCGAGGAACTTTATCCACGGCAGTATGTTCTCTGACTTTGGGCAGATAAACATGCTTATGGTCTGGAAACATTTTGATCTAGAAAATCACCCAGTGATTATAACTGTAGAGATACGGAGCCATTTGCAGTCACTGCTGTAAAAGAAAAGTGTTTCTGACACTTGCTTAAGCCAGCAAGGAAGACTCCATTCAAGACTATTGCAGCAGGGGAGGACGCGACTCCAGTGTGGCAGGGACGAGGGTGGATGGAAAGCGGGGGGCAGGGTGAGGGAGTGGGTGGAACGCCACTCAGGGGAACTGGATTAGACGTCGGGGTGGAGGAAGGGCCGCTTGGTGGGGTCTTAGGGGATCCACTCAGCAGGTCTCTGCTCGCCAAGGACCGGGCCTTCTTGAGAAAAGGACTCAGGAACCTGGCTAAAGTTCGGTCAAGGAGGGGTCATTGCATTGCCAGCCAAAAGAGCCACGTGGCAATGATGCTCTTTAGTATCTACTGCCACATCCTGAAAAAGACAGGAGAGACCCTTGGGAATGAGAGACTACACACAGCAAAGCTCTGTGCAGCCAAGCATTGCCAGAGAACGTCAGTGGGATCCACATCCAGGGCGAACTTGCATTGTTCCTGTGTTTCAAAATAGGAATGATAAAGTATAGACTCCACCCTTCCTCCCAGGAGAATCCTAAAGACTGGTTATGCTTCCAGAAAGACCCGTCAGGTGTTTCAGCTCCCGGGCAGTGGGTGCTGGCGTTGTCCTCTGAGACGTCGTCTCACATGCTCCTGGTTACGGGGCTAACCCGACCTGCCTCCATCGGTGACTTCAGTCACGGACAGAACTGAGCTCGGTCCTGTGGGGCACTCTCCAAGCTAATTTCGCATCCTTACCACTCTGGGTATTGAGTCAGCCAGGGTGACCGCACAGCCCTGTGCCCGGGGCACTGCTGGTTTTTGCCTGTTTTCCTGAAGTGATGATCAGCAGAGCCTGTTTTCTTTCTTGGACTGTCCCAGTTTGGTTGATGCATTACGTGGCCCCTTGGCTCGTTGTCCCTCTGCAGAGAGACTAACTCTGGGCCTAGCACTGCTGCCCTGATGTGAGCCGCGATAGGTCCCCTGCAATGACTAGACATGAGCCATCCGTTTTTAGCGAGGCAGCCGGTGGTCAGGAAGATTCTTGAAGAAATCAGCAAACATGAAGAACCGTACTACAGGCTCTTTCGACTTTCTCAGTGGGAGTGAAGGAAGACAGGGGAGCTGCGGGGATGGGAGTGGCAGACAGGAGGGTGAGGCTGGGACATCCGGGGATCTGTGGTGAAGTGTCACCAAAACCGCTGGGTGTATGTGCTTGGAAATCCTGGTGAGTGATAGAGTGAGCACATTTTAATGAATGGTACCGTGTCCTTATTTAAATTTCAGTGTGTCCATGCAAAGTGCTGGCAAGACGAGAATTTGCTTCCTATTTCGCAAATCATGGGTGTGAAAGAAACCACCTCCAGTTCTCATTGCTGATCTGCTAAATCATTCCGTATGGGGGCTGGAGGTGGAGGGGAGGGCTGGCCCAGAAATCGTGTTTTTAACAGAGTCTGGAGTTCTGATGGGGAGTTTGGTTTGAGAACCACTGCCTTGGACATTTTGCAACAAAGATGTGTTCTTATTAACTTGCATATATTTGCAGGTTGGATCATGTATTTAATTATTTAACAACCCCTTGTTGACTGTCATCCTGGCCTGGGGCTCGGGAGGCAGCAGTGAGCGACACGATTCGTTTGCTGCCCAAGGAGTTTTCCCGACAGACAGATGGGTCTTCACGTGGTCATGCCCTCACAACAGCATCGCCACCCAGGGGACACGGAGGGCTACCAGCACTGAGTCAGGGGCCGAGTCGGGGGCCAACCCTGGACTCAGGGCTCAGGACAGGCCAAGGGTGAGGTGGGCGGAAACGTAACCGCCTGCAGCGGGCACCGTGTGTGCAGCGGGCACCGTGTGTGCAGTGGCCTCGTGCAGCAGAGCACAGGGCTGCGGGGCCGCCAGGGCTGCAGGGCCAGGGTGGGCAGGCGGGGCAGGGGACTTGGGCCCTCGGAATGCCCACCAGCACTGCAGGGCTGCAAATGAGGATGACGGGGTCAAAGCCGGGCCCTCAACCCAGCGAGGCGATGGGCACCACCTGCAGCCTTCCACAGGCCGCTGGGGGTGCTGGGTCGCCCACGTGTCTGTCAGGGAGGGGCTGTACTGGGGAAGCGCCTGGGCTTTGCAGGGATCCTGCTGCTGGGTGAGGCCCCTTCTGCAAAGCCATCCACTTAGAGTCTGCCAGGCTCACGTCTGTGTCTGTCTTCCTCCTAGATCCTGCCCGGCCTGTACATCGGCAACTTCAAAGGTGAGTTCTTGCTTTTTTGTTGTTGTGGTAAAATACACAGAACATAAGATGTGTCTTCTTGACCATTTTAAAGTGTGTAGGTCAGTGGCTTTAAGTAATTTGCATTGCTGTGCAGCCGCCACCAACATCCTTCTGCAGGACATTTCCCGTTCCCAAACTGAAACTGTGTCCCTGTTAAACACTAACTCCCCATTCTGCTCCTCCCAGCCCTGGGCAGCCACCATTCTGCTTTCTGCCTCTAAGAATCTGACGACTCTCAGAGCCTCCTCCTAGTGGAATCACACAGTGTTTGTGCTTTTGAGATGGGCTGATTTTACTGAGTACAGTGTCACAGTTCATCCATGTCGCAGCAAGTGTCAGAATGGCCTTCCTTCTTAAAGCCGAATAGTGTGTGCAGAGGCCTCATTTTGCTTCCATTTATTTGTTCGTGGACATTTGGGCTGTTTCCACCAAAAGTGAGTTCGCTTTCTAAAAGATCAGCTTTAGACTTCTCATGGGTGAGACTGACAGGCAAAGTGTAGGCTCAGGCTACGGTCTGTTCTGGGAGTGGCCACCACGTGCACCCAAGCCCCTTGCTGGGTGCACCCCAACCCCTTGCCCGTCCCCTGATGGAGTGGGGTGAGGCTGTGAGGCTCCAGCTCTGCCTCAGGTGCTCCTTTTAACTCTCCACCCCCGTTGGGACATGATCATCAAAAGATGGTGGACAACAGGCACATTCAGCAATCACGTGACTGACTTATAACCTTTGACCACTTTCATTTTTTAGTTACTGTTGAGAAATTTTCAGAAGCCTGTTCTTTTTAAGTCACCCGGGAAACAAGAGTGACAATTTCATTTCTGGCAGATTCTCGTCTGCTGCTGCTGCTCTTCTCACACATTTCCTGCCCCTTGTTCGGTACTAATTGATTCGCTGTCGGCTACTGACTCAGCTCTAGAGCTCGGTGGTCCCTGGGCCTATCGGCTTCCAGGGAGGGGCCAAGCCCGCCTGCCAGGTGACATTCAGAGTTTGTGTAAGTGAATCACTGAGATGAGGTGGGAGGATAGAGATGAGGGGCCCTTAATAGGCTGGGAGGGGCTTGGGAAGCTTGCAGACAAGGCCCCACCGTGTTAGGTTGGACAGAGCTGGACCGTGTCGTCGGCAGCTCCTGCTCCTCCCTTCCCTCACAAGCCGGAACTTGGCCACTCCTGTCGGCTTTCTGGATGCTGCTGAAATTTCCGAGTTCAGATTCAAACTGATTGTGCAAATAATCTTTATTATTTCTCTGCGCTCTGTATGATGTTTATTTCCACACACCTCCCGCCCCATCTCCCTCCAGCTCACTCATTGGCCTCCAGGAGAATTAAGCACAGAGCTGACAGCTGCTGATTGTACAGCATGTTAAAAATAGTACTGGGCTTGCTAAATTAGTAAGCGTTGTGGTTCTGAAAAAGCAGCAAACCCGTTGTGGGGGGCAGGCCGGGGGACATTAATGAAGCGAATGTCAGAGTTATTTAGTGAGGTATTAACTGTTTTCATGGGGAAAGGGAGTGTCTTTGAGAACAGAGTTTAGGATAAGTTCTTAGAAGTAGAATTCTGGATGAAAGGTTTGAAATTGAACATTTTAATAAATATGAACCAAATTCAGTACTTCTGACAATAGTATGTGAGAGTTTCAGCCTTAATCATGAAAGATTACCTTTTCTGGAAGGATGGCTTTAAGAAAATATTTAAAATTCTTTTCATACCACACGCTACACCTGTTTTCTAAATATTCCGTGACATAGGACTCCTTCCAGCTTCCTGGGTCTCGTGCTTTGTGGTTTAGTCTCTGAGAGTGCTGTGGACAGCCCACCTCCTCTCCTTGTTCTTCGGGTCGATGCTGTGTTACTACCTTGAGTTATTCTGATGTTGGCATGAGGTTGTGTTTTATTCACTCATTAGCCAAACGTTTATTAAATGCTTTCCAGGTACAAGGCTTGTCTGAAAGAAAGGAAGGAGAGTGCAGTGAATTGGCAATAGGGCTGGAAGGAGAGGAAGTATTTTCCCCCGTTGTACTGTGAATTCACTTGTTCATTGCACAAGCTTGTCGGGAGCACACAGTGTGCTGGGAGTTGGATGTGGACCAGCGTCCCTGTCCTCAGGCTGTCAGAGTCCAACAGCAGGTGCAGAACAGGCAGGGGCCAGTGTGTGTCCTCAGACGAGTTACACACCTGGGGGTGTGGACTGGGAAGATGGCGTCTGCCTCACAGGGCTGTCGTGGGGCTGACCCAGACAATGGGCGATGCCCTCGGTGGCTCAGTGCCCAATACCTGGTGCCCTGAGAAATAAACACCCACACACTCACTGCTACTGCCATGGGGCCCGATAGATGCCAGGTCTGCAGTAGGCAGCTGGGTGGCATTAGCTGGCAAGGGTGGAAACCTGTGTGGAATGTGGCCTCTTTTTTCCTGGGCGGTGAATCCAGCTGTCATCTGTGCTCTCGCCTGGCATCTCATATAGTCATTTATCTTGCTCTTTTAAAATCACAAGTAATACGTTCCTCTTGTAACACAAGAACCAGGAAAGTGGAAAGGAACGTGGACAGTCACTCCCTTCTTCTGTCCCTTCTCCTTCCTCCCCTCCCTTCTCTTCCCCTTCCCATTTCCTCTCTTCCCTCCCCACTTCCCTCCTTTTTCTCTCCCTCCCTTCCTTCCTTCTCCTCTTCCCTCCTTCCTTTCAGTGGGATCCCTCACATGTCACTCTGCAACCCTTAAAAAAAAAAAAAAAAAAGCTTTGTAATGAATCAACAAATGGTTTTGCAGCACCTGGTGACTATTCCTCCTGGAGAAGACCCACAAACAAACCCAGCTCTGAGCCCGGCCTTTGGGTCTTCGACGCTTTGGTGAGAGCCTCCCTGTTGGGGCTGCCCACACGCCAGGAGGGAAGCCAGAGAGAGCAGCCCCTCCCTGGGCCAGAGGGTGGGTCTGTGGCTTCCTTCCAACTGGGCACCAGCAACAGTGGATGTCAGCTGACACAGGAAGCCCTCGTTGTTTGAAGATGTCCACAGATTCTAGAAAAGAGGGAACGCTCTTCGGCACGGTGTGTTTGCCGGTGGTGCGCGTTGAGACCATGTTCACAGTCTAGAGCTTGTGTTCTGTGTCTGCCAGGGAGACAGACAGCCCTGGTGGGTACCCAGTTGTTTGGACAAGGCCAGCCTGGTCAGAGGTAGTCTGCTGCCAGCTCGCTGAGACAAAATAACCATGCTCGATAGGTCAGCATATGTCCATCCAGACTTACTTTTCCACGTGAATTCCCACTGGTTACCTTCCTGTTGGCTTTATGAGTTACCAGCCTGTTGCATTTGTGATTGGCAGTTGGGGAGGAGCCACTGGCACCAGGCCGAAGTCCGTCCCCTCTGGGGCTCGCTGTTAGGGTGCACGTGGCCTTCTGGGGTTCTCGCTAAAGTGCACGTTCTGATCAAGTAGATCCGGGGTGGAGTCGGCTGCAGGTGATGCTGTGCTGAGGGTTGGAGTAGACCCAGGGTGGAGTCAGCTCCAGGTGATGCTGTGCTGACCCGGGGTGGTGTCGGCTGCAGGTGATGCTGTGCTGAGGGTTGGAGTAGACCCGGGGTGGAGTCGGCTCCAGGTGATGCTGTGCTGAGGGTTGGAGTAGACCCGGGGTGGAGTCGGCTCCAGGTGATGCTGTGCTGAGGGTTGGAGTAGACCCGGGGTGGAGTCAGCTCCAGGTGATGCTGTGCTGAGGGTTGGAGTAGACCCGGGGTGGAGTCGGCTCCAGGTGATGCTGTGCTGAGGGTTGGAGTAGACCCAGGGTGGAGTCGGCTCCAGGTGATGCTGTGCTGAGGGTTGGAGTAGACCCGGGGTGGAGTCAGCTCCAGGTGATGCTGTGCTGAGGGTTGGAGTAGACCCGGGGTGGAGTCAGCTCCAGGTGATGCTGTGCTGAGGGTTGGAGTAGACCCAGGGTGGAGTCAGCTCCAGGTGATGCTGTGCTGAGGGTTGGAGTAGACCCAGGGTGGAGTCAGCTCCAGGTGATGCTGTGCTGCCGGTTGGAGTAGACCCGGGGTGGAGTCAGCTCCAGGTGATGCTGTGCTGAGGGTTGGAGTAGACCCGGGGTGGAGTTGGCTCCAGGTGATGCTGTGCTGCCGGTTGGAGGACCCCGTGCTGAGCACCGGCGTGCTGAGTTCTGCCCCTGTAGGTCTGTGCTCAGGAGGAGCGCGCTGGAAATATACAAGCTTGTGTCTGTGCCCCGAGGAAGCTCCACCCTGGGCCTTACAGCTGGATTCCCAGCTCGTGACCTCACTGCTCCCTGGCCTTCCAGGACAATCAATAATGTGAAGTCCGTAAGAAATAAAGTTCCAGGGTCATCACCCAGCAGGTTTCATTAAGCATTCTATGCACTCGAGTCAGTGGGCAGAGCCTGTGCCTCACGGGAAGGGATGCATCAGCGGCCGTGCTGTGAGCCTGCAGGGAGGAGGAGGAGAAGCGCTGGCCCTGGAGTGCTTCCCTTTGCTTCGGAGTCCAGCAGTCCGCTGGCTGTTGTGTGATATCGAGTGGTCTTCTGTATTCAGAAATGTATACTTTTTTTTCCCCAGGCCACTTTAAAAAGATTGGCTGTGTATTTGTATTATAAAGGCATTTTACTGGGTGAAGAGAATGTTCTAAAGTTATGATCTGTGACGGTTACGCAGCCTTGTGAACGTATGAAACCACTGAATCATGGACTTGATCAGGGTCCATATTATGGTCTGTGAATTACATCTCATTAAAGCTGCTGTGAAAGGAGAAAAGTAGATTGAAACAAATACGGATTGTTAAAATTCGAACGCCAGGCGGAATGGGTGTCGGGAGGAGCCAGGCGGGAGGGTAAGATGAGCTGGCACCGTCAGGCTGCCCCACGTCTGCTGGGTGCCTGTCCCACCTCCTGCGGGTTCGGGGAGCGCCAAAGCCCTGGCTTCGTCTGTTTCACTGCTTGTCTAAAACGTCCATGCTGGTGGCGATTGGAAAATCCCATTTTGGTGTGAATGTGGGACTGGCTGCCTGTGGCTTCCAAAACGATTCTAGCTTCTGCCTAATTCCAAGCTAGCCCTGCTGGTACCCCAACCTGTGAGGGGTGGGGGTTGGCAGTGAGTCCGCATGTGCTGTGTAGATGGCTCCCATCCATAGCAGGGGGCTTCGAGGTAACTGTTTAGCTCGAGCGGGAGTGAGAGGCGACTGTTCCTGCATGATGGATGCCTTTCTGAGCCTGATAAAGGGCTCGTGTTCCTCATATAAAAAGGTTTTTTCTTTCTCACTTTGGGTCAAAAGATGAGCCGGTCAGAGATAAACTGAGGCAAAATACTGGAAAGCAATAGCCCTAAATTGGAAGCTCGAGAATTTGAATCTGGGAAAGCAGTAGCCTGGAATGTGAAGCCTGAGAGGTTGGAGCAATGAAAAGAGTTTTAAAATGAAACTGGTATTTTGATATTAGTTAAATTTTTTTCCTGACATTGCTGAATGTTTAAAACAACATTTCTTGATTTCTGCGTCCTCATCAAGGCTTGTTGGAAATGGAGATGCCTCAGCCCCGGCTGGATCAGGAACTAAGCTCTGGCCTCCGCCTTTCTAACTGAGCCTCTTGATAGTTCACAGGGTGTTAAACTTCGGAGCCACTCATGTAGAACACACACACACACACACACACACGCACGCGCGCGTAAACGATAAGGAAAAACCCACTTGTAATTCTGTCTCTGAGCTGGGGCTGCCTTTGTACCGGTCCCGCCGTGCTCCCTGCTGTGTTTGTCTCTGTGCTTTTATACATTGGGTTTGTGTCACATTCATGGTTCACATTATACCCTGAGCATTTTCCCATGCCATGAAATAGTCTCCAGAACCATGACAATTAAACATTTGCCTTTCTTTGTTGTTGTTGTTTTGTTTTGTTTGAGGTGGACTCTCACTCTGTTGCCCAGGCTGGAGTTCGGTGGGGCGATCTCGGCTCACGGCAACCTCCGCCTCCTGAGTTCAAGCGATCCTCCTACTTCAGCCTCCCTAGTAGTGGGGATTACAGGTGCACACCACCACGCCCAGATAATTTTTGTAATTTTAGTAGAGACGTGGTTTCGTCATGTTGGCCAGGCTGGTCTCACACTCCTGAACTCAGGTGATCCGCCTGTCTCGGCCTCCCAAAGTTCCAGGATTACAGGCGCGAGTCACCACACCCGGCCTGAACATTTGCCTTTCAATCCATTTCTCCTGTATCATTTTGAAAAGCTTGGCCAGGCTGGGATGGGGGCGCAGGGCAGTGGACCTCCTCATTTCCTGCTGGCCCCGGTTTTGTAGGTTAGTAGAAGGTTCCAATTCAGGGGATCACACCATTCAGTCTTCTTTTTGCAGGTGGGAACATTGGAAGGGAATATAATTTTGTTTTCTTCCTAGTTTCATATGGAGATAATTTAATAGCCAACTGAGAGCTGATGGACAATTCTGTTTGGAATTTCCAGAGCGAGTTTCATTTTCTAATTGTGCTTTAAAGTGAATATAGATGATGTAAACCACAGGCCTGTCTGATTCCAGAACTGTCCATGCTTTTGACATCTGGGGAAAGAAGTAACGCACAGGCTCCTTTGTCTTCCAGAGTTAGTGGTTCTTTTGTATTTAGCTTTTTAAGAATTCTAATCATTAAGAGGTCATTGAATTAAAAAAAATATTTTAAATATTCCTAATATTATGTGTCTCATGCAAAAAGACTGACCTAAGGTCGTCTCTTACAAATGCTGACTACAAAATGGTCTCGTAAATTTAGCTTCTTGATGATGTAATCCATCATGATTACAACGTTGATTAATCTAAGTGCACTTCAAGTTCTAGATTAACACTTTTTTTGCCTAAAAGGAAGAAGCTGAGGCAAAATTAATACAGAGAGTTTATTTGGGCCAAGCTTGAGGACTGTAGCCTGAAACACGCTTTCAAGTTGCCTTGGGGAGTGCTCCGGAGAATAAAATAGAGGCTCAAGTTTTTAAAGAAAAAAAGGCGAATCAGGAGAGTGGTGATTACAAAAACTTGTTGAGCAGGAATTCTCATTGGTTTATAGAAGTAATTACGTTGGTTAATGACTGGCTATACGATATTGAACTGTGATGTACGGCATCTTATGGCTCCTTGGCATCAGTCTAGGGACCACATGGCAGATGGTTCGAGGTAGCCATTTAGCCAAGCAGGAGTGAGCGGAGGCTGCTGTTATATTCCAGAGGCCTGTCTGTGCCTGATCATTTCAAGGGACTCTTGTTCCTCATAGAAAGTTTTTTTCTTTGTCACTTTGGGTCAAAAGATGAGACGATCAGAAATAAAGCTAGACAAAGGTATGAAAGCAGTAGCCCGAAATTCCCTACGTATATGGTCAGTTATGAAGTTTCAGGAAAGAAATATGCAAGTCATTTTGTGGGTTTCTTTTTGTTTTTTTTTTTTTCTGGCTAGAGTTTAGGAGTAATTAACTTGCAAAGATATCAAAATGTCCATCCCCTTTCTTCTCTGACAGATGCCAGGGATGCGGAACAGTTGAGCAAGAACAAGGTGACACATATTCTGTCTGTCCACGATAGTGCCAGGCCTATGTTGGAGGTAAGAGAGCACCGGGGGGCGTGTGTGGGTGTCTTCGTTTGTATTCTGTGGGAGTGCGTGTGACATTCACGAAGGCGGCCACGTTCTCTCCGTGCGAACTTGCTCCTGCGGTCTCTGAGGGTGCTCCCGTTGTGCTCAGGCCATATTTACGTTACCGCGCTGTCTGTGGCGTGGTGCAAGGGTGTGTGCTTTTTCTGATCACCCTCCTGCTGCGTTGCCACTTTGGCTTTCTTGGCTAAATGCCTAGCAATAAGCTGATGCTGCATTTCCCACTGGACCTTACGGACATTTAAAGCCCATTTTCATTCCTTTCAGAGTTATCTCTGGTTTTAAAATCCAAAACACTTCGGCCTGCTCATTTCCGGATTTTGTCCCCTTTAAGCTGAAATAGCCACCATTGGCATTCAGGGGTTAAAGAAAACAGAAGGTAAATTGTGCCTGGAGGTTTCCCAGGGCCCTGTAACCTGGAGACTCGTGTAGAAGCTGTTGTGTTTTAGGTTTTCAGGGTAAACAGGGTGTGTCTGCTTGTGCACTAATTCCAAAAACATCTTTAAATTTACCCTAATGGACGGTTTGAGCTGTTGGCTAGAGGTAAAATCTATTTATGTTTATTGGCCTTGACAGAGCCCAAGTTACCTCCTTTTAGAAAATAATGCTGTGTGGTTGCGATGTGTCTGTGTTTTTCTATTTTAGGGTGGGGTGTTGGAAAGGGAGGGGTGACTTGTTCTGAAAGAAAGAATCCTGGTTCAGGCTGTTTTCATTTAGATTTCTATTAGGCAAGAGTAGGTAATGTTTTTTAATTGTATCTATTCTCTTTAGCCATAAGGGCTGCCAGATTTTAGTTAGTATAAAGCAAGCTAAAACTAGTGAGAATGTAGAGTAATAAATGATTCTACTAAACATTGTAGTACCAGAGAACCATAGATGGTGAACAAACCTCAATTAATTTCTCCAGATCGCCGAGCTCCTACTTCCTTGTATTGTTTAGCTCATAAATTTTTTTGGTAAGGTGCCGTAATTTGTGTTCCAGCGTGATTTTATTGGAAATAACAACAACAACAAAACAGTTTTTGGAGCCTAACAGTTCCTTTGAAAATAGCCATTTTTTAATCTGTCAACAGTAGTTTGTATTTAAAATACAGCCAAGCTATGGCCAAGATGGTAAGTTAAACTGCAAACTGGTCATGATTGACTTCCTCTTAAATCACAAGATGAGGCTTGAGGTTTCCTTTATTTTAATAAATTGCAGAGATGCCCTCTCCACCCTCAGCCCCCAGGCCTGCCTCCCTGCCTTATACTCCATGTCATGGAACACACTGTCGTGTGTGCACATGACCCTTAAATCTGCTCCCATTGTAACCTCTGTGTAGACAGGAGATCTGCCAGTGTTAGAAATCAAAGCTCCAGCCCTTGTCACTCGGGAAGCCACAGGCTGGCGAGTGAAGCAGCGGGGGTTGTAACTCACGTATAAGAAGCCCACCGATTGTGTAAAACCTCAGAGGTGCGGGCAAACTGTGTTCCCGCACAGCACACTGCAGATGCTTTTTTATTCCCTTTGTAGCTCAGTCTATAAGGACAAATTCTGCCATTAAAAAGAGAGAGAAGTGCTGCCCTTTTTCTTCACTGGGATGGCTTTTTCTTGGAGACATCCTGTTGTGGTCTCTGGGTGCTGTTATTATCTTAGCTTCATAATAAGTACTTCCATGTGATTTTATATTTATTAAGTGTTATACCACTGTTTTGTAGCATAATGTAGTTTAGTATTGCCCCCTTAGCATTTTATTAATCTTTAAGTTCGCAAGTAATGCATGGTCTATTCTTATTTTAAAAATTAAACCAACAGCCTCTGATTGCACAGTGGGGAAAAGTGAGGCACCAAAGTTACTTGAATTGGTGGTGCCCACACTAAGTTATACTCTTAGAAGTTTCAAATCTTTGTTTAGCTGTCTGCCTGGGGCATAAAGGCAGCCTTCTGTCTTGAGTTTCAAATCCAGATCCGGAAGCTGTGTCCTCACGCAGCCCGAGATGAGTCCGGGAAATGATGTGTTTGCAGTTGGTGGGGAATTAATGGATGGGTTTGATGCCTCGGCAGCTCCATGTTCTGCCGGCCCTGATCCTGGGAGAGAAACGGGGCAGGGATGAAGGTGAGCGGGGCGACTGTGCGGGGCCAAGCAAATGCAGTGCGCTGACCCCCCGGTTGGTGAGAGCCCCTAAGTGAGGGTGAAGGGATAAATGGTAGGCGAGGAGAGAGCTGGGCCTCCTCTATTTTCTGAGATCTTCAAAACCACACGTGTTTATTGATGGCCGCTAGCTTAAATAACATGGAAGGTCTGTTCTCAGGCCTTCAGAGTGGCTGTGCCTTGCCTGTGGTCAGGGAGCGGCTGGATGGTCTCCAATGCGTCTTGGGTGGATGAGACAAGGTATGTTTATCCCCTGGACCATGAGGGATGAGGTGGTCAGCCAAGGGAAAAAGGCCTGTGTCTCCAATTTCTACCTCTTCAGAAGAGTGGCTGAGGAGTAGACCTTCCAGAATGAAGATCTTAGAAACGTAATAGAAACCTGGGGACTTGCAGGCTTTCTGGTCCGCCCTAAAGTCACATCTGAGATTCTGAGCAGCTCTGGCCCATTTCTGTGCCCCACCGCTGTGTGTCTGAGACAGAAGTCCCAGCTAAGCAGGGTCTAGAGATCAGCAAGCCCAGCTCCGTCGCTGGGTGGACAGAAACCTGGAAACCTGGACGACGGGAGACATGAAAGGGCTTGCCTGGGGTTCATTCCCACGGCTGTCTGGATAGCCTGATGGAAGCCGGGAGTCCCCGTTCAGACCGGTGGTTTTCCCGGCATGCCTCGCTGCCTCCGTTCTCTCCTGGCACGACCGATGTTTCTGATATCCTTAGTGGTATTGGTAGATCTTACCAGGTCACTTTTGAAAAAGGTTGTGTGATTTGTGCTTGCTCTAGCAATGTATGAAAGTGCCTTTCCCCCCCACGCCATCACCAGCACAGAGCTTTGATCTTCGCTCTTCTTTACTTCTAATTAGCAAGATTTTTGCTGTTATTTGCTGCAAATACCCTCTTCACACATCCCGTCCCTTTCCAGATAGTTCTTCCCTTTGAAGACAAAGGGTTACTAATTTATTCATTTCTTGAGCCCCTACTACGTTCCAGGCCTTGGGACAGGTACTGTGGGTAACAGAAATGAGTTCATCCCAAGATCTTCCCTGGCAGAGCCTTTGGTGTATGCACAAGATATGCATTGTAGATGCTTTATAAACATTAATGACAGTGAGAGAAGAGCCGTGGCTTGGAGCAGGTGCAAATCCCGTAGGAACAGAGCCGGTGGAAGCCCAGAGAATAAGGTCCCTCTTCTGCCGCCAAATCTGGAGACATCTGACTGGGCCTTTGGCGATGCCTAGGAATTCAGAAAATGTGACCCCTGGCCTTCCAGCTGGTAGAGAATGCCGGGACATGACCCTCTGAGAACCCTGAGTCCAGCAAGGTGGATGGTGTTATTTTGGTGCCTCTGTGGCTTACCCAGCATCATCTGTCAGCACGTGGCAGGGCCAGGGCTGGAACCGAGGCCTTCTCACTACAGAGGCAAGGGTTTTGCAGCCAGCCATAGCCCTTCAGGAGTACACTTTTGGTATCGAAACTTTGGAGCACATGATGCTGGTAAAATGGCGGAAAATCATTGCCACATATATTAATTTCAATAGAAAGTAAGCCCAGACCTGCGTAAGAGGAAAAAACAAAATCCTCCTTCACCTGTTTCCATGCTTCGGACTTTGTCAGGGGGTTGCTTGTGTCTGCTCAGAAGTGTCTCCTTGTTTGTGGGGCTGGGCGGGGGCAGCGTCTCCAGCATCTGCTGATGGTTCTGGGTTTGAGGGTTGGTGAAAACTCCGGTTGCAAAGACAGTGATTTTTCAAATCAGAAACCCGATATTGTTTGTAGTTGCTGAGAAAATAATATTGGGCAATGAAAGGTTTCTCCCTTCCCCTGAAAAAAAGAAACAGAACTCTTTCTAATGTAAAAATTTCGGTGTTTCATTTTTCATTTTGTGTATTTAACCAGAGCACCTGCAGGAAACAAAACTATTTCTCACTATTAACAAAAAAAATGTTTTAAGAAATGTTATCACGCCTTCACTAAGCTTCTAACACGAAGAACCTGACCTTTTTAAAAATAACACGTGTTGTAAGATTACAGTGCAGGATCAGGTAGAGAAAAAGTGATTTATACTCATCTATGAAGACCGGGTATTGTTTGTATACCAGGTAGATTTTATGAGCTAGAGTTCAGCTTGGGTATTTTCTGTCTTCAGTGTGAACCATTTATGGTATTTTTAAAAGAAGGGGATGTTTTCATATGCAGACATTTATTCTTGGTGATTCTGTTTATATTTCTTTTAACACTGAAGACATTTTTGGAAGTGTTGGTGCCAGGACTTCAATTGTGTTAGTTTGTGGTTGGCTTCTGCCTCTGGTTGTTATCTGTATGCCTGTACTTCTGTCTTTATTTACCTGCTTACTGATGAGCAAGCTCCCCAAGGTGAGATGCCCAGTCTGCTTGGATGGCCCCGTCCTCTTTCCCTGGGTCGCTGCCCAGCTGCCACGTGGCCCTGAGGTTGAGGCTCCTGGAGGGGCCCTGGTTTCCTGCCACGTGTTCCTCTTGCTGATCCACCCCGTTTCTCTTGAACAGAAGTTTTGTTGGCTCCTCAAATGTAAAGCAAGCCAGAAGCAAGATGATAAAGGGTGTTTAAAGCTGAAGAAGGCATATGTGTATTCTCTTTCCTCTCTTCCCACCCTCTCCTGCCCACATGAATTCTCCCCTCCCTC
>NW_012102809.1:193669-198752 GCF_000951045.1 Mandrillus leucophaeus
GAGCTCAGCCCCAGCTCTCCTTCCTCCGAAAGGGACACCGTCAGGGTCCTCTGAGCTCAGGACTTCTGCCCCCTTTCTGTAATATCTTCAGTTTGTACTCTCAGTTGGGCCATGAGTTATGTGTGCACTGTCACTACTTCTGTAGGGTATTAAGCATCCATTTAACCTGTGCTTGATGACCTAAGTGTTCATGGCCCACACAGGCAGCCGCTGTGCTGGGGTTTCTCTGGTCCTTAGCGCACTCAGCGTGGATCCAGCACACACGGGCCCCTCTGCAGATGTCTGCTAATGAAAGGTGAGATATGCACCTTTGTAGCCCCATTCCAAAGTGAGAAATCATGTCTTGTCGTGTCTTTGGTCACTGGTGGTTCATTAGGGTATGAAAGTAGAGTTGGGTCAAGAATGATTTCTTTATCACGAGCAATTTGTGAAGCCAGAGGATCGGTTAGTCCAATGCAGCCTGGCTTCTAGAACTGGGCTGCCTGTGTAGTTCCTCCTTTCTCTGGTAAGCAGTGGTGCCTGTGGATGTCCTGCTCTATAGAGCTGCTGTGGCCTCTAGTTCGGAATGATCCTTTCCTAAGTTATTAACAACCAATAATCACCTGCACAGCTCCTGTGACTTTCTGACTGATCTCTAGAGAGCTACCTTTGGTTGGCATTAAAAGCTTGGCTCTGCAAGGAGGACCATGCATCCAAGACACAGACAGTGACAGTCAATTAAAGGTGGATTTGCTGTGGTCAAGCCCCATGCCAGGGTGGGGACACAGCTTGTGGAGACGCCGTCACAGACTTCGTAGAGCTTATCATCATTAGGAAAAGCTGAGAGGACGTTCAGGGCACAGGGACTTGTGTTCTCGTCAAGGGAGAGCCTCATTTTCTGTGGCCCTCCTGCAGCAGCCACTGAGGCTGCCATGCAGGCCGTCACCTCCAGCTCCACCTTTCACCAGGTGACCACAGCAGGCCTCAGCTCTCAGGACCCCAGGGCCTTTCCTGTCCAGAACCTGCAAGTCACAGAAGCTATAGGTTGCACTTCTCCAGGCACAAGGAGGATAACGCCCCAAAGCCACACATCTCATCCACACAGATGAGTGCGGACGTTCAGGTGTGCAGCCATTCATGGCAGCCCTGTTTGTAATGGCAACAGATTGGAGCCAACCCCCATATTCGGCCGAAGGGGAGTGGTCAGTGATGGTTCATCCATATTCAGGAATACTTGGCAGCAATTCAACAAGAAAAGGAAGACGTCTGTGTGTTCACAGGGTTAAGTCCACTGTTAAGAAAAAGAAGCAAGTTATAGGATGATACCCATAATATAATCACATCAATGTAAAATTTAAAGTCAATGGTGTATTTCTCTATTACATTTATATGCATGATGATGCACAGATAAGGGCTGGAAAGGACCATGCCAGACTCCTCAAACTGGTTATTTCCTAGAGAACTAGAATGGGAAGGGAGGGAGGGACGGATGGGAAGGGAGGGAGGAATGGGTGGTTCCCACTTTTTCCTCTATTTAAAAAAGAAAAAAATTCTTGCATTTATTTGTCACAATAAGATCATGTCCAAGTATCTATTTGAGTGAAGAGAGGGAGACGGAGAAGGGAAGGGCGTCTGTGGGCCACGCTCTGTGTGTCTGGTAGTGACAGGTAGATTTCACTTGAATGTTCAGGCCTGACTGGAAGGCAGTCTGTGTTTGGCTACATCCTGCTGTCCATGGCCAATTGGTCCAAAGCAAGTATGTCATCCACTTCGTTTCAGTCACCTTAATCTTCAAAGGGAGAAGATGGCCCAAGACACTTCTTTAATGGTCTAAACTTTGTTTCCTGTGTGCTCTATTTCTGCCTGATTGATTGGACACAGAATGAATCTGTGCCCCTTTTCAGGACTCACAGATCCCCGGGGGACACAGCTTCAAGCACTGGGCAAGATTTCCTATTCACGTTGGCCATTGTTTCCTGCGTGGGTGAATTCAGCTATCTTACCGAAAAACACTGTGGGTGTCAAGTTGCTAGAAAGGTCCAAGTCTTTTGAAAACCAGTTGCTGTTTGACCTGGAATGGTTTTCAGATTGACAGTTGTTTCCAGCACACCTCAGTTGTTTCACCTCTCTAGGAAAACCTCTTTGAAGCCACCCAGAATCAGTGGTACTTGCTGTACCAAAAGCTACAGCAGCTTTCATGTGTTGAGGCAAATTTGTTTGAAGCCAACCCCAGATTTAAATAGATATGACTCAAATAGAAATGATTATAGCAGGGATCGAAAACTGTCTAGTAATCGCTGTTTCTTGAAGCAAGCTGCATCTAGGTTTCTTGTGTGGCAGTCAGGTGTGTGAGGGCGGCCCCCCCGCCTGCTGGTCCTGCTGCCACAGACTCACTTGCAAATGGAGCCCTAGAACCCCTGCATGGCTGGACTCAGAGGGCTTGAGATCTTCCGGTACTTAACTGAGTCTAGGGAGGAAACGGTTTTTTAAATTTCTAAATCAAAGAGCTCTTTTGGCCTGGCTTCCTAGAGGTACCCTGTCCTTCAGCTGGGAACCTTCTCTCTCGGGCTCACACTCACTGACCAGCCTCTCCCTACAGCTGAAGACTTTTGCAGAACGCTCTTTCTAGATTTTGCCTTTGTGTTTAAGTCCCGGAGTCTGGACGTTTCCTCCTGACTGCTCTGCTTGAGCAATCACCTGGCACAGGTGTGTGGAGGACTGCGTCCTTGGAGTGGGTTTCCTGGTTTGCATCTCACCCTGTCCACAGTGGGGAATGTGTGAGGGGCGAGATCTGCCAGGATCTCCAAACCCAGGTTTTGGGAGAAGCATGTAGTGCATAGACGCCACTGCAGCCAAAGTGCCTGTCGTAGATGGCACGGGCTCTGCCAGTCCACGCACGGGCTGCATGGCCATGGGCTGGGAGATCTGGGGAAGCCTTTGTCAGGAGAAGGGTGTTGAGGCAGCCTCGCAGGACTGGTGTGGTTTGACTCAGTGGGGAGGGGGGCGAGGGGCATGTCTTCCGTAGGTTTAGTGCTTCAGGGCAGGTCAGGGACGGGGATTGGAGCCCCACCTGATGATAGAGTGGTGACAGTGGTCAGCACGGGTGAGGGTGGTGCTGTCTTCAGTTCTCCTTTTGGCTGCGTTGGAAGTTGTTATCCCTTCAGACTCAGCAAACATTTATTGAGCGCCTACCTCGTAGCAGGGATTGGGGATAAAATACAAAGAGAAGCGGAATGTGTCCCAGAATTAAGGAGAGGCAGGCGTGTAAATCCTTAAAAATGCATACCAGAGGCAAGGGCCCTGGGAACCCAGGAGAAGCAGCTAACACTGCAGGGCAGACAGCAAGGCTTCAACAGAGGTGAAAATTTGGTCCTAAATGAAAACAGAGGTTTGCTAGGCAGTGATGGAGATGGCAGTTGAGTTGGAGGTGGGATTCTGGGTAGGGAAAGCAGTACGTGCAGAGGCACAGCGCACACTGAGGGATGGGGCATGCAAGGAGAAGGTGTGTCCTGGCACTCTTGAGAGCTCACCAGCGTGGCCAGACTGGAAAAGCAGGCTCAGAGCAGATGAGCAGAGACACTGTTTGTTAAGCTGTGGAGTCTGAACTTCATCTTGCAGTAAGCAGAGACCCAGCAAAGATTCATGAATGAAGCCAGGTGACACATTCAGATTTCTTTTGCAGGATGTTGCCTCGAGGATGGAGTGGAGTGAGGGAGGTGGATACCCCAGAGACCCTCGAAAGCTCCTGAAGTAATCCTCGTTAGAAGTGAGGAGGGTCTGAACTGGGATGCTGGGGACTGGATTCTTTTTAGAAGTGAAAGGATCAGATTTGATCTGAAAATCTTCCATAAAGTGACATAGCAAACTTGGAAATGAAAGAAGGGTAAAGATTCTCCGGCAAGAATCAAGCAAAAGGAAGATGGCATAGCGATAGTTTTTATGAGATAAAATGAAATTGAAAGCAAAAGAAAAATTAATAATGATTAGGGTAAAGAGGGAAACTGCATAAATAAAGGAACAATCCATTAAGAAGTTACAACAGCCATAAACTCAGGCACCTCATCAGACATCTTCAAAATACAGACAGAAAGTCATTTCTCAGGCTGGGGAGTCAGGGATGCCTGCGGGTACAGCCAGTGAGCCGTAAGTACCCATGGCTCTGCCTCCCGGGGATGTGAGTGCTTCAGGAAGCAGAGCCAGGTGGAAGAAAGGGACCAAGCTCAGCCGTGGGTGGGATGTTCGTGTGATATTCATCAGTGGATAGAAATACAGGTCCAGGGCTCAGGAGAGAGGTCTAGGCTGGACTTGAAGGTTTGAGCATCACAGTATCGCAGTGTATGCACGTAGGAAGCTAAGCCCTTGCTCTTGAATAAAACCGTGCAAGAAAATGCTAGGACAGCATGACTGGGGAATGACGGCGGGCCATCCTCCAGCGTCTTGCTTTTATGTGGTGTTATGTGATGGACTTCGCAGCCTGTGAGCACATGACCTTGTGAGACAGACACATCTTTGTTACTCCTGTGACCCGCTGTGTGGGTTCTACTTAGTCTCAGCTCTTCTGAGTACAGTCCTTGGGGTTCCCTGCAGGGTGCCTCGGGGCCCTCTGGCGCCAGTGAAGAGCTTGTGTTTTGCTTCGCCCACGCTGAGATGCTGCAGCTTCTCCTTCACAGACCCCAACCCGAGAAGACCCTCGTGTTTGGCTGTTTTAGGTGCTGTGGACACTGGAAAGGGGAGGCTAGGTGACATGAATAGTAAGTCTGGGATGCTTTCAGAGGAGATGCAATTCTGGAAGGAGTTTGAAAGGGAAGACAGGCTCAGTTTGGTAGAAACGACCGAGGGGAATGTCCATGGAGAGCGTCCGCGGAGGGAAAGGTGCATCTGGTTCTGGGTCAGGACGGCACCGTGTGTAGCATCTGGTTCTGGGTCAGGACGGCACTGTGTGTGGCGTCTGGTTCTGGGTCAGGACGGCACTGTGTGTGGCGTCTGGTTCTGGGTCAGGACGGCACTGTGTGTGGCGTCTGGTTCTGGGTCAGGACAGCACTGTGTGTGTGGCTGGTTCTGGGTCAGGACAGCACTGTGTGTGTGGCTGGTTCTGGGTCAGGAC
>NW_012102809.1:199167-218236 GCF_000951045.1 Mandrillus leucophaeus
CTGGTTCTGGGTCAGGACGGCACTGTGTGTGTGTGTGTGTGGCTGACAGAAAGCTTAAGCTTCATGGCGCTGGTGGTAACGGACGAGGACACCGACTCCAGGGAGATTCCGTGGGTTGTGGCTGCTTGGTGGGGAGGGCCTTCGAGTCTGCAGTCCGAAGTGTAAATGGGAAGTCAAAGGGGGGTTGGCTAAGACCCAGAGCCGGGTTAAAGGGCTCTCTGGACACCATCGTTGTTTTTAGCCATAAGAAAATGTGCCCTAGTTTACCAAAGACTGGTTTAAGCAAATCTGCTGTTTTCAGGTGCCCTGAATAATCATTGCCTGCTAGGCAATGCAGGTGGACCTTGCGTCTGCCCACACCTGCAAGGGAAGTGATCCAACCTTATTTTAAAACTCTGAGAGTGAAGCAATAGCACCTAGCTAGTTTCATCACCTTATTACAGGCTGTGAACGAGCTCTGTCCATGCTTTTAAAAATGTGTTCCCCTCGGTGTGGCCAGACTCCCTGGGATGTTTTCAAGACGTTTGTGTGTGTGTGTGTTGGGGTGGACAGTATCAAACCCTAGGTTTGGACTGAAATATTATTTCTCTTTCTGTCCTTTCAGTTATCACCACAACTACTGCCAGCGTCAGGTTTCAGCATTCATCACTGGGCAGGGGCATCGCGAGCTAGCTCTGGCCGCCTTTTCCCATGGGAAAGCGAATGAAATGCATGGTGAAGGTTCTGGCCATGGGAAGGGAGTAGGTGCATCTGAAATCTGAGTTAGAGCCTCTTTCTCTTGAGGTCCAACTTTTCGTTCTCAGATTTTTCCCAGCTAGTGGAGGTTAATCCACAAGGCCCTTGGCTCCTTCCGTGAGAGGCGCAGCCACTGTCGGTGCCGGGAGAGGACGCGGGGGAAGTGGCGCGTAGGGCTTCCCTTTGCCATCTTAGGATGGCTGCAAAGGCACAGACTTCCCTGTCAATTTGCAACTCGGGTGAACAGAGCAGAGCTCAGACCTTAGCTTGAGACTCCTACTCTTGGAAATTATTCCTGAGCAGAGTAGTTCAAGGATCATTTCAGCTGTACTGACCTGGGAGGAGGCAGAGCCTAGCCAGGGTAGAATAGGTACAAATCAAATGTATCTATTTTATGAAATACCTGGTTCCAGATCCGCCCCGCAGCACCCAAATGGAAAGCAGTTCGGAGTCCCCTCTAAATGATTGTCAGTGAGAGCAGATCTAGGCTGCAGTTAAATTGCATTATGGAAGGGCTCCACCCTATGCCCTGAAGAAAGAAAGATCTCATAGCTAGCAGAGGAGGGTAACGTTTCCAAGTGTGTTTGGTTTTTAAAACTGTCCTCTAGGCTGAGGTTTCTGATGAACCCTCTGCAGCTGCCCCTACGTCGGCAGTGGGTTTCTAGCCGCACGGCTGCCCCAGTGAGTGTCCTCTGGCCTCATTGGTGACCGGGGCACTCTCTTCCCTGTGCTTCCACATGTGGGCTCTGACCGAGGTGACCTAGGGCCTCCTTCTGTGCCGTGGTGCAAGAGGATGCAGCTGTCAAATAAAAATTGCCCATCAGACTGCTAGCAATGGCAGGCACGGAGAGGGCGGAGGGCGTGGAGAAGGGCAGGGGAGGCCCATAGCAATGGCAGGCACGGAGAGGGCGGAGGGCGTGGAGAAGGGCAGGGGAGGCCCGGGAGCAGTGACCTGCTGGTCCTTAAGCAGAGCAAGGAAGACGCCCTCCCACCCGCACCTGCCGTGTGAACACCAGGCAGTGAGCGGGAATGCAGCACGTCTCTCAGACTCACTCACTCTGTAACAGAGAGGTGTCCCTCCCAGTGTGGAGGAGAAACAGAAGAGCTGCTGTTCTCACTTCTATCCACTCCCCCAACCCATGGACGTTCTTTCTGCCCTGAGCTCCCGTGGCCCTCACCACGTCCAGACTTTGTACGTCCTGAGCCTCAGCCCTGCCCGTGCAGAACTGGCCAGCCCTGGAGGGCAGCACCCTGCTCTGGGCCAGCGTCTGCCTCTTTCCAAACAGCTTCCAGAGTGTGAGAGTGTGATCCCAGAGGCAGGACGTGGGGTTCAGCCGGAGGGTTCGTCCGTGCTGTTCAAAAACGGCTTCCTAGATGCTGCACATTGTGTCCAAGCCTGAAGACAAGCGGCGGTCTGCGAAGCCCGTAACCCGTCTGCAGCTGATGGACCCATTCCATCACCGCGAGGGGCTCTGAGGGCTCACTGGCTTAGCCAACTGCACAGCAGGCACAGTGTTCCCAGCAGTGCTCTGCGCCTCCCTGAGGAGGGAGCTGTGTCTAAGGCAGGCCGCTGCGTCCTGCCGGGAGCGGGAGGCTGGCTCAGGGCGGTCGGTACAGCACACAGCTTGGAGAGCAGTGTGGTCCTCTCCCTGCTGGTGCCTGGAGTCACCTGCCCTGGGCTTCTGCGTCCTGGCGTGTGTGGTGCCGTATCTGCTGGTAACTGTGCAGATGGGATTGCCCTTGAGGGAGAGTCACTGGCGACAGTCCTGTCAGCTGCCGTTTATTGAGCACCTACTGTGTTCTGGCGCTGCACTCAGTATTTTTCACATGTCACATTGACCTTCCTGTGTCAAGTCCTGTGTTCAAGGGAAATCCTTCTCTCCCTCTCTGCGTTGAAGGAGAACTGAGCTCAACTGCCAACTAGGAATGCTGCAGTTCTAAGAAGGTAGTATGCTGCAGCAGATGTCGTTTAAACGTCGAAGACAAATGGGACATGGAAAACAAGCTGTCAGCCACGAGAGTGACTCGTGCAATGGGACTGTCCAGACCAGGGCTTGGCACGCTTGGTCTGTCAAGGCCCAGATAGTATCTGGGGCTTTGGGGACTTCAGTGCAGCTACTGTACCCTCCACCATGAGGGGAGGAGCCACAGACGATAACGTACATCGGCGGGCACAGCTGTGCCCCTGTGAACACAGGCCCTAGTTCACCCACCCTGGGCTTTGCTGTTGGGCAGCAGGAGCATTACTGAGAGGAAACGAAGGGCTTCCGGGAGCCCAGCCAGGTCTGAAGCTTGGGGCTGGGTAACCCCCAGTTTAATGCAGCCCCCAAAATGCCCAGCATCTTTGCCTTGTCTTTGCCTGTCGTGGTTTTCCACGCTCACCGCTCTCCCTAGATGCTGCAGCAGAGCCCCACTTACAGGACGGAGGAGAGCGAAGGTGGAGGCGCGGGCCTGACAACGCCCTGGACTGGTCGGCCTGCGCTGGACGGTGACTGCGGGGCTGCCTGCAGGTGCCGTGGCCAGCCTGGGAACAGTGCTGTTGGGGCACAGTGGGTTGGTGGCCACATGTTTAAAATTCTGGAACGGCATGCCCCTCCTCGTGCATTCCTTTCTTCACTTGGAACCGTTTGCAGGAGAGGTGCCAGGAGACTGATGGATGATGACCACAGCCCTGGGCATTCGAGGAATCCGGGGGTCTAGTGAGAGAGACTGGCCCTTCACACAGTGCCAGTCCTCTCTGCCAGGGCTATGCGCCGTGTGCTGCTGGTGGTGTGGGGTGCCCAGCACGGGGCTGAAGTCTGCTAAGGGGGAGGCTGAGGAGGTGAGGGAAGGCTCCACAGAGAGCCTGGTGGGTACGTCAGGGAGGTTTTATGGAGAAGGGCCACACAGAAACCTATTCCAGAGAGAGAAAACCACAGGGACTTGGCAGGATGGCCGGGGGCAGGAAGGCACAGAACATGTTGGTAGACTAACGGCAGCACAGGGTTGCTGGCGTTCGGGGAGGCAGGGGTGATAGGCGGGAGATGTCGTGGATGCGAGGTCAGGAAGGGTGTGGACAGATGTTGAAACACTGTGAAAATGGGTCTCCTCTACTTTGCGGAGAGAGCCCCTGAATGTTTTTCAGCAGCTGAGATGTGTGATCAGGTCATGTTTGTAAAAGATAAATTTTTCCCTAATGATACATACAGAGAATGCTCCTAGAAATACCTACTGCTGATTTCTAAGCAGCAGCTTTCACTCATGGCAAGTTTTTGATATGGGCTATTCAGAATTCACCTTCATTAAGTAATGCCACGGAATGCCAGTGACTGCTGAAACTGGCCCAGTTTTCCTGAGTCACAATTCTGTACATCAGCAAGTCCTCCAGCTGAACCGAAAGCACCTGATAGGGCTTTCAGTGGTGAGATGGAGCTAGAGTGAATCTCCCTCGCCGCCTTCCCATAACCCAGCCCGTACTGGCTGGAGGAAATCCAGCATTCTGACTGTGCCCACTTTAGCCTTGCACTGAAATATCTTGAACAAAAATAAGCTTTTGAGTGCTCATCTGTTGATCTGACAAGTCAAATGTATGTCGGTTTTTGACTAACCTGAAAGAAGTCACAGGTGTTGGAGGTTTCTCATTTGCATGCTGTCTCACAGAATCAAACCAGAGGCTAAATCTTGTCTCTCCACTCTGACCCCCTCCTCCCTCCCCGCCCATCAGTACCACAGAGTTCTTGGAAGTTATTATTTGTAGTACTGTTTCCTAAATTTAGCGAATGCAGGAAGAATCAGTGGCAAATGGGTGCTTTAAGAAAATACATGTTCAGCTTAGAACCCGGACTTAAAACATGAGTAATGCAGCCTCACGGAAGGAGCATATTTATCTGCCATGGCAGCTTTCTACAGTAGTTTATTTGGGACTTTTGCTGTGATGCAAACAAAAAAGAGGAGCGGTCTTGTCTGCTGGACCTTGCCTATTTTGTTTTTTTGTGTTGACTTCCAGTACTTAGTCCGTAGGCATACATAAGTTCTTCCAGGTGTAGTCTTCCTTGGGATGGGATTTCCAAGTCTGCTCTTTCCCTTTAACCGTACATAATTCCTGCAAATGTTATGGGCCATGTGAACGTCATACCTGGAGGAGAAATAATCAAAATGCATGTGCCAGGCACCGAGTTGGGCTTCCACACACGTAAGTGAGCATTTTCACGTGCTTTCTGTGGAATAAAGACACCTTGCAAAGAGGAGACAGCTCATCCCACCTGCAGTGTGCATCGAAAGCAATTTCAAGTTCGTGTTTGCCATCTCCTGGGTCTGCGATCTTCAAGTGTGGCCAGACTGTTTACACAGTTTGCTTGCCGCCAGGTTTATATGACAGTGTGGTGGTCAGATTCGTAGTGGGAGAAAGGTGGTTGTCAGGGGCTACGAGGAATGACGAGTTATTACTTAATAGCTGCAGGGTTTTACTTAGGAAAATGAGAAAGTCCCGGAGATGGGTGGTGGTGATGGTTGCACAACAGTGTGAATGTACTTAAGGCCACTGAACTGTACACCTTAAATGGTTACGATGGTAAATCTTTTTTTTTTTTGAGACAGAGTCTCGCTGTGTCCCAGGCTGGAGTGCAGTGGCGTGATCTCAGCTCACTGCAACCTCCACCTCCCAGGTTCAAGCTGTTCTCCTGCCTCAGCCTCCTGAGTAGCTGGGATTACAGGCGCCCGCCACCACGCCTGGCTAATTTTTGTATTTTTTAGTAGGGACGGGGTTTTACCATGTTGGCCAGGCTGGTCTCAAACTCCTGACCTCGTGATCCACCTGCCTTGGCCTCCCAAAGTGCTGGGTTTACAGGCACGAGCCACCACAGTGCCCAGCCTACGATGACAAATCTTATGTGTATTTTACCACAAAATAGTGTAGAGAGAGCTTGTCTCCAATGAGAGTCTTTTGTGTTTCTCATCATCGTGTTGTAAGCTGTGACCTTGCTTCTGATCAGGGGAGGGTGGTTCAAATTTAAATTTGGCTTTTAATTCTATTTTTTTTTCGGGGTCAGGCTTCTGGGAATGTGGTGAAAGTAGCTCTTGAGGGGTCCCTGGCTGGTTTCACTCAGTTGTTAATTGTGGCGGAGGGTCCATGTGAATACAGTGTGTACAGGGGCTGCACAGGCCGGTGCAGCAGGGCACCCGACGCCTCCCTCACGGGACTCACCGTCAAATAACAGACACCATTGCTGGAGGAGGACCCCTCCTGGGCTCGCCCGTGCTGTCACGGCTGCCGTACCGGCTGAGATGAGAAACCGGGGCTTCTAGTCGTGACATGCTTATTAGCAGCCAAAATAACGTTTCCATTGCGTGATTTCCTGATCCTGGCCCTTAGAAACTTGCTTTCCTCCTCCTTGTGTTTTGAACAGGCTCCTGCAGGGATCCCGTTCTGTCCTGTAACCGGGTTCTGTTGGCTTTGCAGGAGGAGAGGCATGGCTTCTGAAGGGCTTATCTTCCTTGTGGAAAGTAGAGTGTCAGCTGGGTTCCTCAGAAGACTCTCCTTCTTACGATGCCTCAGAAAGAACAGAACAGTGAATGTTAGAAATCATACTTGAAACAAGCGAGAGTTTGATCTCTTTCTTTACCAGTCGTGAAATCAGAACCTTGGCCCTGCTTCTCAGGGACCTGCCTCCGTATCGTTTTAAGTGTAATCTTTAGTTTCAGGCCCAAAGAAAGGTAAAAGCCTTACTTTTGGTGGTTACTATACTTGCTGAAACAGAAAACTGAGAAGTATTAGAACTTCTGAGAAGATGGACGTAGACAGCTCTGGGCGCTGGTTCCAGAAGAGCTGCTGGAATCCTTTCTGAGCTTTCTTCTCCTCCAAGTGACGTCTGTTGTTTCTTTCAAAACCTGAACACAAAACCTCCACTAGAAAGCTTTCCTTAGCAGACCCCCCATCTCTCCTGCCTCTTGCCTGCATCTTCCTAATTTTGACATCACCTGGTTTTATACCAGTGGTTTTATACTAATGGTTTCATACGTGCTGTGTGGTGTTAGTGACATTCAGTGTACACGTGGTGCCCTCAACACAGGTAGACAGAGACTGTTTCTTCCTCCCCCTTTCCTCCCTCTGGTGCTCACTTCGTCATGTTACGCCACGTAAAATGCCGTCGTCAGCTGCTCTTTCTCTGTCCTCACAGAAATCGTGACGGTCTGGAAGCACACACAGAGCCCCTTTCTCTTAACTGTTTCTGTCCTTCAGTGCACTCGAGATTGAAGCCCTGTAACTTGACATTTAATAGCCTCTTAAAACTTTATGTTAATTGGCTTCCCAGCAGTCCGCTTTTTTGGAACATCATGGAAAGTGCTGAATTCTTATTTATTTAGTGAGAATTTTATTGCAACAGGAAGACAACCCATTTTACCTTGACTTTTTCAAGTAGTAGCAGTAGCATGAAGGAGTGAATACCTTATAGCAAACACTATACTAATGGAAACATTGCTGCTATTTTTGTTACTTACACATTTTTCAGATTGTTCTAGAATTTTTGCTTTTTTTAAACCTCCAAGTTTGTTATACTTTCCATAATTTATGTAAACATATCCTTTATTTCTATTTCTGTAAACTTCAAAACTGAAGCGTGGTCCTGTCTTTAGGACCTTTGTGGTGAGACCATCTATTCCACCTCACGTTAGAACTTTTGCAGAACTTAACTTCTGTAGTTAAGCGGGCCCAGCTTTCTTGTGGCATTGGGGGACTCATGCTGCTTTCTGAATTAGTAATTAACTGTCGTGACTTGTGCACATGTGCAGGTATCTGAAGCTGTTTTAAGGCAACTCACATTCTGTAGTCTGTGGCTTGGAAGAGACTTTTCATGCTTTGTTAATAACTAAACCAAGATAAATAGGTGTTCCTGGGCGGCGAGCAGCTGAACCTTTTTGACAGTTTTGACTCCTTCCTGGACCGAGTTTGCATGTTCTTATTGTGGATCACGCCGACTGGCTCTCAGCTGCGTCCTGTTCCCGTGGCCGGGAGGGATGCTGGTGTCCCTCGAGCATGTGTGGATGGCTTGTCCTTTGCATGGTGTGGGCCGAAGCCCAGCTCTCGTCTCGTGGTCACTAGGACAGAGGATGGTGCTTCGCAGTGTTTTTCTTTCCTTGCACTCATCTCGCAGTGTGGCCTTTGTGCTCGTTGTGCTCATCCTCCCGCTCATCACTCCACGGGCGTTTCAGCGAGTGCCTGCGACGCGCCGGGCACCCTGATCCTCCCCGCTCGTCACTCCACGGACATTTCAGCGAGTGCCTGCGACGTGCCAGGCACCCTTGCAGGGAAGTTCGTTACTGTTGCTGTTGTTACTCCGTCTTCGACAGAATATAATCTTGACTTAGGTTTTATATTTTTATCTGTCCTGCCTTCACCGCAGGGGGTCCCCAAATTGTGGTTGGGAGCCATTTTGTTCCTCTGTAGCGGATTCACAGATGGGAAATGACAGCTCCACACGCCCATCCCCACAAATGTGGGCAGGGCCAGCGTGGCCAAGAGCTGCCTTCTCATCCTGGGTATTCTCAGATGGAGAGAGCGCCTTTGCCGTCCTCCTGTGGGTAGATTCTCGTGCCCACCTGACAAGGTGCTCCTGCCTCATGGGACCAACCTGATTTGGTCCTTTTATGCATCCGGTGCCGCAGAGGGGAACACGGCGACACACGGAGACAGCCACTGGAAGCACAGCACGGTCCGGTCCCACGGCTGGTACTTAGAGTGAATGCTGTCAGCCAGCAAAGAGCAATTCAGCAGACCCTCTGTCCATTCTCTTCCTGTCCTCCTTTTTGTCTTTCTTTCCTCTCGGTATGTAGACCAGGCTGATTTCAGATTCTGCTAGAAGAGAGTGGCTGTCAGTCAGCATCTGTGACAGGCGGGCATTTCCGTCGCGTCTTAAGCTTCCTTGCCAGATGGAAGTCGCTGACACTGAAGATGGCACTAGAAGGGAAGGTGGGAACTTGAGACTCCTTCTGGTCTGTCTGGAGGTCCTGGTCTCCGGGGAGGGTGGAGGAAGAGTGTGGGAGGAATGGATTTCACAAGCTTCTGGACTGAGCGACTGCCAACTCTCACTTAAGAGTAAAAGGAAAGAAGTGAATGAGTCATTTCAACGGTGGCTGCAGGAGGTATGAGCACCTATACCGACAAGCTTGTCTGACCTCCATGAGGGAAAGGACTGAAATTACTTTTAACAACAATATTTCCTTTTCTGTTTGCTTTCCCTTTAAGTCCCAGCTCTAATACTCTCTGGGTTTGAAGATACTTTAGAGTTTCAGACAACTGCTCAGTGTTCCCGGCAGAGCACAGCCCACGGGCCCGGGAGAAATGAGGACAGAGACAGGAGGAGGCAACTGGGGATGACAGAATGAAGGCAAAGGAGGGAGAAGCTGCTGCTTCACTTTCCTCTTCAACCAGCAGATCCTCAGTTAACCCTTGGCGTGGCTGAGGCCCATTCGGTCTTAAGGGAGATGTTCCCATGTGGATAAACAGCAGTAAAACTCCTCTCCTTCAAGACCCAGAAGGGCCTTTACTGGAAGGTGTAAAGATCGATGCAAAGCGGGAAGCAAAATATACAAAAACTGTGAGGGGAAAAATGTTTTTGATTCACACTGTACAGAAACTGTGAGGGGAAAGTGTTTTCCTGACCCCTTGTCTCTGTGGAGGGGGCCGCAGATCCTCTCACTTACGACCGTCATCGCTGTGGAAGAGGCCACAGATCCTCTCACTTAGGTCCTAGTTGCGGTGAACAGACCCTGCTCTGACCCAGTTTCAGCAGGAAGCTGAGCTCTTACTAAGAGAGAGTCAAAGCTCATGGTTCCCTCGGAATGGAAGGAGAACAGGTTTTAGACTGAAGTTCAGGAGCGATTCCCAGAAAACTGGCCCCAAGCTCAGCGCCCACCTTGCCGCGAGCCGGCCCGCCTGTGCCCGCCTGTGCCCACCTGCGCCAGCGAAGCGCACGTGCTTTGTCCCCGCCCTGCGCCTGCGAAGCCCATGTGTGCTTCCCAGATCCCACTCGGCAGCTCTCCTTCCAAGCCCACTGCTCATGGCATTTCCCATAGGCCACCTCTGAGCTGAGCCCACCTGCGCTCACTCGCACCCACCTGTGCCCACCTGTGCCCGCCTGTGCCCACCTGCGCCAGCGAAGCGCACGTGCTTTGTCCCCGCCCTGCGCCTGCGAAGCCCATGTGTGCTTCCCAGATCCCACTCGGCAGCTCTCCATCTGACTCTGACGGTGGACCCTTGGGTCCGTGAAGCCAGGTGGGGAGTCCCTCATCGCAAAGGCGGTTGGGACACGAGCGTGTCTGGTGCCCGTGTTGGAAAAGGAGGACTCACAATGCCAGGAGTTATTAAATGTGTAGGGGTGTGGAAGGATGGGGGCAGCTACACATTGAGTTGTTCCTATTAGCAAATACAGCACAGAAATTCCTGACAATAGGAGTTAATGGTAAAAGTTTAATTAAAAAATGCAAAAATTATTTGTGAATAATTATTGAAGATGTGCGGCGTTGTAACTGCATCTTCCGAGGAACCTGAGCTTGTTTGCTGTGTCACTCTTCTCCCTCCCTGTGCTTTTATTCTTCAGGGTTGGTTACTTTTCCAGTTTCTGATGTGCTCCCCTCACCCCTAGTATTGTCTTTGACATGGTGGCAAGATTCTGTGAGATTAGGCAATTAAGAGAGGAATAATTTAAAAATAATTCATCTAATTCTTCATCAGGCTATAATCTCTTACAAAGAGAATATCAGATTTTTATGTTTTGTGTTCCTACTTGGCAGAGCATTTGAAACATTCTTTCAGTCCCTCCGAAAGAGAAACAGCCAGTTTTTTTTAAAAAATAAATCTCAAATTTAGCATGCCTGTTATAGCATGGATTTACATAAACCTTTTTTCTGAGTGTTATAGAGGAATATATGAAGTTTATTTTTTTCAAATTTGGTCATTCTTTAAAAAAGAAAAAAGTATGTTTGTTTGATATATAAACCTTTATTGTCCTGAAAAGCAAGCAGAATGAAACAAATTATCCCTAGGGTAAAGCTCATGTTGGTGCATCCGTGAAATTGTAGCTGTCATGATACTAAAATTGATGTAGAAAGCTGTAATGTGACATTATAGTTTTCACTTACTATGTTAAGGCTTTTACGAATAGTGCTTCCTTTTTGAACATTCAGATTCCTAAATGAAACATATAAAAAATTTGGAATATACAAACTAGCATCTGAGATGCTGGTTTTGAAAGTAGTGGAAACTTACTGAAAAGTACTCCAGTATTTCACTTGTTTGACGTGACCTTTGAGTTTTGCCTGAACCTACAAGCTGTTTGCAGACCAAAGCAGGATTATTTGTATGCATGGTCACGGAAAATAACCAGGAACTTTAATTAGTTTTTCTGCAGTTCCTTGGCAACAAAAGACGAGTGAAAAACTTCTCCTTTTTATTTTTTATTTTTTGACTTGAGTAAATAGTTCCTTAAATACTTTTCTCCACTGAGTTTCATGTTTTTATTTTTATGTTTTTACTTTTTATTATTCTGCAGGGAGTTAAATACCTGTGCATCCCAGCAGCGGATTCACCATCTCAAAACCTGTAAGTTTCTTTTTTCTGTCTTATTTGGAGACATTTAAAAAAATGAATAGAGGACGGTAAAGTCAAAGAAGTAGAAGACTGTGAGGTCGTCAGAGCCCGTGGGACCCTGGTGGACCCTGCAGGCCTGGTGCCCCAGGGAAGAGGCTGTGAGCCTGCGAAGTCGATGCTGGGCACGCTGGGATGAGCTGGGGCAGGAGGCTCCTTGCGGCTGATGGTCCTTCCGTGATGCAGAGAGACCCACGGCATGTCCACAAGAAGGGTCTGATGTTTAAAAAGGGCACCTTAAACCTGTGGTGTGCTCATCCTTCCTCTGGAAATAAAACCGTAAGGGGTTTGTTGGGTTTTGTCTAAAGCAGCACCGTCCAATAGAAGTAGATAGTAAAAGCCACAAATGGGCAGTTTTAAATTTTCTAGGAGCCACATTTTAAACAGCAAACAGGCAACATTAATTCTAATAATATATTTTACTTAATCCAGTATATCTAAAGTACTATTTTGATACGTACTCAATATAAAAAGTTAATGAGCAAGTTTATGTCCTTCTTTCATACAAAGTCTGGGGACTCTGAGTGGTGTTTCATACTTCGCACGTCTCAGGTCAGACCAGCTGCATTTCCAGGGCTTGAGAACCCCAGGAGGCCGGCAGCTGCCTTATGGGACAGCTGCTGCTGAAGCCTGGCTGAGTTGGACGAATACGTCGTTCTGGCTTAGGAAAGTCCGGTCCTCTATTTCTTCATAGCCGAATAAACCTTTGATGTCGTTTTAACTCTGTTTGCACCTAGAGAGAGATTCGTAATGGCCCCCTTTTCCGTACTGAAGAAATCCTGTGGAGACGGGTAGGATTAGGTTTTGGCAAGATAGGGGGCAGGGCCCTGGAGACCCACGGCAGCTACAGCTTTAGCAGTCACTCGTGGCTGTGTAGAAGGAACCCGGAAATACCATGGTGTGGAGTAGATGACAGTTTTCCTGAAGCACAAATGTGACTTTTGCAGGCTGAGAGGCTGGGGCTGGAAGTGAAGTACTTAGCCCGTGCCGCTGAGTCCGGCCTCTGGTTCTCAGGTTGGCCCGGTGCTGTATGACACAGGTCAAAGACACAGCAACCCTCCTGGAACTACGTGTTACTGCATTTCACAGGGAAGTTGTAGGCTGTGGTGAATTTGTGAACTTGAGAGTCCCCAGGCTTGTCTGGATTCACCTTTTCTGCCCCAAGCACTGGTGCATGCATACCCTACGAATCAGGAGTGCAGGCCGTGTGCCCCGATGTTCAGGACCCCAGGTGTCCCACCACTCTGGGAATTACTAAACGCTGGCCATCAGCCGACCTTGAGTCCTCACTGGGGCAGAGCAGAGAAATCACAGTTTATGCAATAATTTTGTGAGATCTACCTTTTTGGGAAAAAAATAGAGCTGGAGTAAGATGGGTTGACATGGGAAAAGTAAGGTGGTGGATGAGGAGGGGAATGGGAGGTGGGAAGCTGCAGCCACTGTGTGCTACCCAGGGGCTGTGTTTCCACATGCACTCTTGATGCTTCACAGAAAGGTGAACCTTTAAGATTGAGGATGGTGGAGGAGGGGTTTTCCTAGGAAAACAGAGTGGCGCTCTCGGCCTGGAAGGAGGAGAAGCAGCATTAGAGAACTTCCTTGGTTCCTGGTCGTGTCAAGAAACAGAAGTGGTTGGAAGGCATGGTGCACACGGAAGGAAGTGAGCCGCTGCCTTTCTCTGAAGACCATAGCAATCTTCTGCCCGTGTTTTGGTGGCTATTTTTAGAATGGTTGCTTTGCTCTTATCTCAAACCGAGATTCTGACATGCTGTTGAACTTGTCAGTACCTGATTGGCAATTTGATTCTGTAGAAGAAAAACTCAGATGTGACCCTGGACACCTGTTGTCAGTGCAGGTGGCTACGTGTCCTTGAGCTGTCCCTAGTGCTTCCTAGCTTTGCTTGGAGCTGAGTGCCGTCTTTGTCTGTGACAGTGACCTGATCTAAGCGTGGAGTGGCCCCTCGCGCTATAGACACGTAAGCAGTCGACATAGATGTTAAAAAGTCTCAACTGTAAAGCCAGTTACCCCTACCTTGGGCATTGTAACCATCTACACCTCTGTTCTCTCATCTGAAAATGCCTGCCCTCAGGATTCTGGGAGGCAAGGTCATGTATGTGAAGGTGTTCTCTGTGAACTCTGGGCACTTGTACAAATGAGTCTGTTTTTACTCAGCATGTATTAACTTATCTTGAGAGTTACAGAAAAGGTAGTTGCGATAACAAGTTTTGGTGCCCAGGAAGCCTGCTTCCGTTACTGGAGAGACGTGCCGACGTGGAAGGACGGGGGAGACAGAGATACGCCAGCTTCTTTTCTGAGTTCCAGGTCTCGTGGGTCAGTTCAGATCATCTGTCAAAACCAGCCTAGTTGCAGTCACCTTTGGTGCCAAAGGACTAGCCCGTACTTTTTCTTTTTAAAATACACATAGATTTAGGGGGTGCAGGTGCAGTTTTGTTCCATGAATATATTGCTTAATGGCGAAGTCTGGACTTTTAGTGCATCCGTCACCTGAATAGTGAACGTTTTACTCTGTAAGCAATTTTTCATCCCCCACCTCCCTCCTACCCTTTTAATTAGTTCTCTCCCATCCCAAATATGTAAAGAGGTTCTGTTAAGTTTATGGTTTGCCTTTGTAACTCGTTCTTTGTATCTGGATGACAAAGAAAGAGTTACAAAGGCAAACTATAAATGTAGGTGGGCTTAGGGGTTAGGTAGGTGTGGCAGTGCCATGTGTGGGGCCTGCGTGTGGAGGATGTGCCCTGCTGCACTTCCCAGTGAAGCTACAACAGTACGACTTCTGTGTCAGCTGGAGGAGGAAGTCGGGACCGTAGCTCGTGAACAGGCGGAGAGAGGTGGACACTCTGCTGTTGGGAGTCGTGCTCTTGTGTGATGTTTTGGGGAAACGTTTATTTTTAATCCATTAGTAACAGCAAAGCTTATGAATAAGTCAGGCTTCGGCACACATGTGTCCCTGACTCTAAATATTGCTTGCTGTACTAGTGATGTGGAAATGGTGGAGTTGACTTTGGAAATTGGCGTGACTCAGCTTGTGAAGACGCAGGCGATGAAGCAGCTTGCGTTTCTTTTTACCGTGTACGGTTTCTGCGGGAAGCCATGGTGAACTTTCTAATGGGGAGCGCATTTTCACAGTGTGATCAAGTGATTCACCTCAGGTTGGCAGGCAGATCACCTACCTCTCTCAGGGCATTTATTAGGGTGTTTATTACTCACCAAGTATCCGGTGCTGACGATCCACTTTTGCTTTCTGTATCGTCAACCAATGAGGATGGTCAGACGACAAATGTTCGTTATTCTCTAGTTGACAAAAGCGAAAGAAGTCTCACCTGCCACTTGGAAAATGTGTTCTGCGGGACCTAAATGATTTGAAATCGTAGCTCTTTAGCCACTTAAAAAATTATTGATGCCTCGGAGTTTCTCTGTGCAATGATAAAATAGATTCTGGAAACCTATGTTGCTCATTGTTTTTAACTTAAGTACAGATGTTGAAAAGGAATGGCAGTTTTGATGTAACTTAACACTTTATGTCTTACATTTTCCCCACAAATGCCTGCACTAACAGGAATTCTGGCTAGTTATGCTTAGGAAGAGATTTGTGACCTTTGAGACTAGCTGTTGTCACTTGACATTCAGCTGCTGCAAACTGCCTAGAAAGGTCAGTTTTCTGTCTTGGCCTTAATCCTCTCAAATCTCCCTCTCTGGTCTTCCAGGAACTTAAAATGCAGAAACCTGGTTTGAGATAACGTTAACGTGTTAGAACTTCAGCTCACAGTTCCCCAACCAGCGAGCCTTGCCAAGTCAGGAAATGTAAAAGTTCAAGTTCTCAGAGTTGTGATAACCCCACAGACCTATTGTGGTGTGTTTTGCATGATTTTGTCGTAATTAGGGGCATCCTAGAGTTTCTATCAAATGCACACACTGCATGTTCCCCGAGTGGCCAGCGTGGTGTGGGTTAGGGAATTAAGGGCTTTGGAAATACTTACTTGCTTTTGCTTTCTCTCTGGGATTTCTTAGGCAAGTCATTTTAACCTTTCTTCTCTTATCTGAAACGCCTGTCTCACGGGGCTTTTATAGTGTTAGGTGGGATGATATCGGTGAAATTGTTTTTTATGAACACTAAGCATTTCTGAAAATATGATTATGTTTTCTGTCTGTTCAAGTACAGAGTATTAATGTATTTTGAAAGTGAATGGTTAGATGCATATTAACTTATTCACTCATCCTGTTTTAATATATTACATTGGCATTTTGTAGTTTGACATCATGAAGCAAGTAATCATAGATTTTCTGTGAGGTCCAAGGGCGTTTGATCTCTGCCAGGCTGTGGAGTCGGTGGGCCTGCATCATTGCAGTAACGCCTTCGTGACATTCAGTGGTTTTAGAATCTAGCAGGTCTGTAAATTTCTTGAGGTTTTTGTGGGGAGAAGCAGCATTAGCAATACAGAGAGCCTGTATTGAAAACATCGGTAAAACGTCTGTGCCTTATTCTCTCTCCCTATCTTTTTGTCTGTATTTTCTTTAACTGACACCTTCTGTACTTTCAACTCTCTTTTTCTCTCATTTATGTTTTTCTTTATTTTATTATAAAGGAGCACTTTTGCAAGATTAGAGCTAGATGGGCCCTTGGACTGCTGTGGTCCTGCTTCCGGACCGTTCCTGAGGGCTCTGCCAGCCCGTGGCGATGTTCTCCTGCTCAAGGAGAAAGAAATGAGAGCTGAAAGTGGCATTCAGTTTTAAAGACTTCATTTATTCAACTTAAAGAACTATCGATCAGTCTTAGACTGTGTCGTTCTTTTTTGATGTTGAAATATTCTTCTGGGGGATGATGCAGTAAATAGTAGACAGGTCTTTCCTTGTTTTAGTTTGCTTTTAAGAAGACCTTGTCTGGCAAAACGAAAAGTACAATATATGTGTCCCCCAATTTTATTTTCAATGTTGACAGTGCATGAAATACCGAAGTTGGGAATCACTGATAGAAATGTGGGCTGGTTTTGTGTGTAGTGCTGTGCGCTCACGGGGCAGCTCCTCCGTGCCTGTCTGGTGAGGACGCCCTTCCCACTTACCTCGGGGTGGAGTGGGGGCGTCACCGTCAGCCTTTCGCTGCCGCGCTGCTGGGGCAGGGCCTGTGGGTGGGGGGCTGCGGACAGATTCTGCCCCGGGAGGAAGCAGCTCTCTGATACGAAACCACCTTCCAGAACCTGGACCCAGAGAGAATACTCTACTCATTTGCTGTTAGAAAACAAACAAACAAAAACATTTTTTTCTAAGCAAAAACATACATATTTACATACGTAATGTATAAAAATATACATTTTTTTATATATAAGGGTGCTTGCCTTTTTTGGATTTCTCCTTTGCTTTCATTTGCACACACACTTTTGCATCACTTGAAGGAAGGAGGAGCCCCCTGGGTTCTGTGGCCTCGGCTGCTGTTACAGCCTGGTCTGGTACCACGGGCTTTTGGGGTAGGACCGGCTGCCATTCAAGGTGCTCAGCCAGATCTCTGGGCTCCCACTCCAACAGGCAAGGTCCTTTTGAGCAGGACAGGACCACCTTAGATCCTACAGTGGGAATCGAGGCCTCCAGATCTTGCAGTTCTGGAGTGAGAAGTCGTTGTCCGGCCTCAAAAGTGAACACCATGTAGTGTGACTTACAGGCTCACCCACCATCTTTTCTTAGACTCTCTGTAGGTCAGTAGAGCCCGTCTGGGCACTGGCTCTTGGCCTTCGATGCAGAAAGGAAAGGAACCAGGCAGAGGATGCTGGTCCGTGAGGAGGGAGGGAGACAGCTGCGGGTGGCTGGGCTGTTTGCGAGTTCCCTCTCCCTGGAGGTGCCCCTGCTGCCCGAGGTGTGCTCCAAGGACCAGGGGCAGGAGCGGGCGTGATGGCCCCAGGCGCTGTTTGGTGCGTTTCTAACCAAGCGCGGTCCGGTCCGTGCTTCCTGTGCATACCTTCCCTGGCTCTCTGTGGACAGAGCCTGTGCCACACGGCTGTGCGTGGACGTCAAGGTGAACCGCCAGTGAGACGCAGAGCAGGAACAGGGAACTTGTGTTCATCGAAACAGCCTGCGGTGGGATAGTGCCTCAGACGCGCGCTTCTGCTTCTAACTGCAGTTGAGCAATAGAAGGACCGGGACCGTGGGTGTTTCCCGCTGTGGAGGAGGGAGTTTAATGACCAGAGCTGGGGCGTCTGCCATCAGCTTCCCTGGAAATAACACCCCACACAGCCCTGCCCCGCAGTGGCAGAGTGCTCGCCTGCCTCTGGGCTTTTCTTGGAAAAGGCATTTCTAGGAATATCGCTCTGGCTTGGCCTTGTGCCGAATCGTGTCCATGACTCAGGTTTCGCGGGGGGGCTCTGAGCAGCCGCCTTGTTGGCATCCTTCCGGCTCCCGGTGTGGCGCCGTGAGTAGCCCTGTCGTGATGCCCGCACAGGGGCTCTGCAGCCCAGGCCCTTAACGCGGTGGTGGGTAGGAGCTATGTCCTGTGGGCTCTACTGGACTAACTCTCACTGCAGACGGAACGAGCTACCGGGGGTGGTGGTGCCGAGTGGGGTCACCTCTCCATAACCTCCTCAGCTCCTTCCCATGCCCACTCGGCTGCCTGGGCACGGATGGGTTTGGATGGTGCCAGGCTGAGCACACACCCCTCTTTTATTTTGAGATGTGGCAAGGCTGACTCTTGGACCCACGTTCAACCCCACAATATGTAAGAAGCCCGGTTTCACTGTGTTTGTGGTTGGGGACGTGCAGATGTCAAAGCCAGATATAAGAAGTGGTTCCCACTCCAAGGTTTCAGTGGAGGGATTCGGTTGTCATCTTTACAAGACCTTGGTGAGGTTCACAGAACTGAATGTGACCCGGTCCTGTCCCCAGGCAGAGGGGCACTGCTGGCTTTCATGTTGCCGTGTGGTCTTTGCCGTGTGTTCTGAGGTGCTCTGTGGTTTTTCATTTACTCGGGCGGTCGTCATTCATTTCTAGATTTGCTTTTGCTTTTTTGGCTGCTGTGCCTGCAGACACGGCTCCTTCTGAGCAGAAAGAGACCCTCCCGGAACAGACCAGAGCGGGTCCTGCAGCGGGGGCAGCATCTTGGCACCTGGGGGGGGGGCCACAGCAGTGTGAGCAGCCTGGGGCACCAAGGAGGGCGCCGTCCAGCTGCACCCCTGCAGCCAGCCAGTCAGCTGCCCCAGCCTGTGCACTGGCCTGTCTCCCGTGTGCAGGGGCCTGCAAGGAGGGCAGGCCCCTGGTGTAACCACCAGGCAAGTTGCAGACCAGCCGTCTGGAGCCACGTCTGGGCCAGATGAGTTGGCTCAAGGTTTTCAACATTGTTGAATTAGTTGCGTAATATCAGGTAGCAGGAATTTGGCCACGCGTGGTGGAATAGCATGTCTGACTGACACACGACGTTCTAAGGGAGACACACTTGGTAGCAGGTAGTGCAGGTCTGAGCACGGCGCTTGCTCCCGGCTCCATGGCGGGAAGTCAGGGGCAGAGATAGACCATTTTCCTCTCTTCCGGAAGGGAAAGGTTTTCCAGAAGTCCCTACCCACGGCCTTTCCATTACTTCAGCGTGGACAGGAAGTCCGTTACTTCAGCGTGGACAGGAAGTCCATTACTTCGGCGTGGACAGGAAGTCCGTTACTTCGGCGTGGACAGGAAGTCCGTTACTTCGGCGTGGACAGGAAGTCCGTTACTTCGGCGTGGACA